>NC_079882.1:4545454-4848484 GCF_029227915.1 Hydractinia symbiolongicarpus | reverse complement strand
AAAAACTGACCTTGATTCCGTAATAAAACATCAAAAAATAAAATAAAGGAATATAATTTAAACAGTAGAAATAAAAGATGTTTTTACTAGGTCATAGAATTTGCAGACGTAAATATAAAATAATTGTTTAGAAATTCTAGTACCTTCCTTTTTTTATAGACATCAACCTTTACTACAATTTTTCAATAAACAGTAATATGGCAAGTCTATATTATGTATAATATTCCAAGATATGATTAAAATGAAGTTAGAAAACAATTTGCAATATGCTGGATAGTTACAATGACACATATTTATTTGAGAATTAGGCTGACCATGACTAAGAAACAAGAATTGAAATTTAGAACAAGGCAAGGCCGAAATTTTATTAATATCCTCACAAACACAAGAAACACGAGGAAATATTTTAAAGGGCAGACATTTTTTGGACAATCAATTTTTGCGGTTTTGAGAAAAATCGTACTTGCTTTTACAGTCTTCGTACTGTAATATAAAGAATATAAATGCTTAAAATTAAAATTAATTCACGCTAAACTCTTAACACTTTAAGGCTAAAATACACGGTAAGTTTAAACGGACCGTTTAAATGTAAGATAAAAAAACTTACCGTGTAAACAGCAAAGATGAACAACTTTTTTCGGCTTTATAAGTTTTTTCTTAAAAGTTTGCTAAGTTATTTCTATTAAATTAACAGAATGATTAATGAGCTATTGTTTAAACTAAAGATTTGAGCATATTTTTTCAATTTCTAATTATAACCGCTTTTTTCTTTCAACATTTACTCTGCTGCAGCTATAACAATACTCGCAATGGAGTATTTACGTGTTTTCCTTTGGTATTCATTGTGAAAAGAGAGCTTTTTAAAAAAACTTATACATTTTATCTTACCGTGTAGACAGCTATAGTACCTGCAACGAAACTTATAAGTTTATTCTTACAACTAAACGGACTGTTTAAACTTACCGTGTATTATATCCTTTAGACTAACCATACCCATTGACTTAAATTGTATAAAAGTTCTGTTATGATGGACTTTTAAACTTGAGAAAGCATGGATGAGAACAAGTTGTTTTGAAAAAAGGTCTGGCGTTGTGAAATTAAAGTAAATGATAGAACAACATAGTCACCACAAGCGCCTCAAAAATCAAATTTTTTGTGATAAATTTTTATTTTCATTAATATATTACCAAGTACAACAAAAAAAACTTTGCAAATAATAGAATTAAAATAATATATGTCTGTATAAATACACTGATGTGAAATAACTAAAAACTTTTAAGTTGAACAATAAAGATTACAAAGTGGTTGTTTTCCTTCTTTGTTTCTTGCTACTCGTTTGTCAATTACATAAAATGAATGACTTGACAGATAATAATGATGTTATTAATTTTAAAATGGCGTCATCATTTTTTGAAATTCTTAGTTTTTAACCTCTTATTTTTATATTTCAGTACAAATTCAAGTAAAACATGAACGGTGAAAAAATCATGATATCTTATCATGTAGTGCGAAGTACAATTTTTGATTATTTTACCAAAAATTAATTAGTGAATAGCGCAAATATTTCATTTAGCTTCAAATTTCCGGAAACCTTTTTTTCTGAAAAATATACCAAAGTGTTTTTCCAATTACCGACTTTCATACAGCGCAGTCTGGGCACTAATAAAGCGCTTGTAAGGACAAATATTTTCATAATGGTAGCGCAACTAGAAGAATACAACAACATTAACAGAAAATTTAACTTGCAACTTTACCCATGGAGGTATAAAATAACTTTCATACCTCCATGCTTTACTGTTATAACACTAAAATCAAAGAAGAGTATTCTTTAATGGTTTATGGACTGTATACTATCTTGCTAATAAAAGTCAAGTGTCCGACGTGTTAAACCAGGAAAAAATGTTATTGCTGACACTACATTGCTAATTTTTATTGTTATCTTTAAAAAATATTGTCCTCAATAATTACTATCACTATATTTCAAAAGTAAGCAAGTGCAGTTATGTAGTTAGCTACCTAGCTAACTAGGTGTGGTTTAAGCCAGTTAGTTTTGGTTTGTCTAGCCCGTGCACAAGGAGAGGAAAAACATCACTGTAACTACTTTTGTTATATTATCATTATGTTACCTGTTAGTCTACCTTATTTGAAAATACTGATTTTTTTCTAAATCTTCAGCATCAGCAAAAATTTTTATGCAAAAATTTTCATTAACGTTTGACTTATATAATCTTTTAGTTTCCTAAAACATAAACGAGTCCAGCAAATGATGAAAATTCATATATCAACCTATTCGCGCGAGAAAATAATATTAATATCATAATATTTGAATTCTGGAAAATAATATGATAGTCATAGTAAAAAGGAGGGCGCCTGAGTGGTGGTAATATATGGCGCGATGGTACGCCCGTGACCTACTTTAAGCGGGAAATTTCTGTCCTCAGATCACATCGTAACAAGTAAAAATCTAGCACAATAACAATGGAAAATAGTGGTCAAAAAAGAGGTATATAATTATATTTCACTGCTGGCTATTACCAAGAAATCTTTCTTAATGAAATCCAGTTCAAAATTTTATTTTCAGCTTAGCAGCTAGCTAGCTATAGCTACCATCATCGTAATAGGTTTCTGTGAAATAACAATCTGATAGGCACATGACAGAGCCTATTTCGAGTCTGTCTATCATTTCAGTGTCTGGCCATGGCTTAGATGAAGAGTCCTGAATGAAGTGTGTAATGCTTATTTTATGACCTACACCACATACCCATTTAAGATCTGTGCTCTACCCAGACAAATCCCTGGCAACATCCAACGTCCCACACAGTGTCCCATCTCCCCAATTTCCCTCACATGGCTGTAGCTAACCTACTGAAATATTCAGTTGCCTATATTGAATCACCAACAAGGAGGAAACATTTAACTGTTGCATAATTTTCAGAGATGAGGGAGGGTGTTTGTTATGCTCCTCCATTACAAGCGGGGGGTCGAAGTTATGTTAAAATTGTGTTAAGTGATATTACGTTATTGGGTATGCTGCCTACCATATGGGGGTCAACTAAGAAAATCTCAGGGCATGGTTGGCATGTCTGCATATTATGAATTCTCATTCGCTTGTTTTTATGTAACTACGAGTTGCCGTTTCTTTTATATAAAGTTACATTCTCTTATTCTCTTATTCTTATTTTGTGGCGCCGTAGATTAGTGGTTATAGCTTTCGTACTCTGTGCGGGAGACCGGGGTTCGATTCCTCTTGACGGCGATTCAACATGGGCGAGTGAATGTTACCATAGCCCCGGGTTAACCCAAGCCATGTGAGGGAAATAGGGGAGATGGCACACTGTGTGGGCCGTTGGATGTTGCCGGGAGTTGTCTAGTAGAGCGTGGGCCCTACTAATTAGGTCTGCGTAGCTCAAAATGAGCATTAAATACTCTAGGACTCTCCATCTAAGCCATGGCCCCTCCTGGAAATAATAGACAGGGTATATCCCTCGATATTTGTGAGGCTAGCCATGTAAAATATGCACATCTATCTATCTATCTATTCAACAGATGATGATATACTTTATATATAGATGCCGATAGAACCGCCGAAGTTAAGCCAACAAATATTAAGTATGCAAAGAGATTAAAGGTATTTTTGGTTACAGTGATATGTTTTCTTTAATAATTTATATCTTTGTCTCTTATGCTGTATTGACGTAAAGGATATATGAAAGAATAATAGAAAACAATTGAGTAATTCAGGTTATTCCATGCAATATTTATATATATTTCAACACTCACAGTAAAGAATAACCAACAAAGTTTGATTAAAGTTAAAGTTATAAAGTTAAAGTTATATATTCATAAAATTTTTTGAATTATCAATCCACTTTCTCAAACAAACATACATAATATAACATGTAAATTGCTACAAGTTCCCAATTATATACATATATATATATGCATGTTAAAAAATGATTAAAAAAACAAAACCAAGGCGAAGTAATACACAATAAGAACAAGCCTTCAAAGAGTATATAGTAAAGATAAGTTATTATATATATTTTAAGTAAAATAAAATAAAAACTATACACACACGTTTCTCAATTTATATTATTTTATTTAAAATACATGTAACTTTGCTCTGCGTAAACGTATGGAGAACTTTTCTTCGAAGAATAGATAACACAAATATACACCGTATATATTTAATAATTTTGGAATTTTAAGGAAGGGGCTCTCATTCAGGGGGAGGCACTTGTGAACTCATTGCATACTATATGGATATTTATATTGGTACAAATAAAAATAGTTTAAAAAAGCTAATTTATAGATAGATAGCATCGGATTGGATCAATAGCACATTGGGGCAATCTCCCTGCTAGCAAAGTTCATGAGTTCAAGTCCCACTCGATCCATATCTATGCATCACAAAATCTAATGGTATAGGTTTGTACTTATCTCGCATGCACAGATGTTCCTATAAATTAATTGTATTATTTTGCCTTGTTTGAATAATTTCAAAATGAGTGCCTCCTTTAACCACTATTTTATCAAATGAGAACCTTTTTTGAAAATTTTAAGGGTGGCTCTCATTTAATTTCTAATCAAAAGAGGGGCACTCAAAAAGGGGTGTCCATTCAGTATTCTTAAGCTGTTGACAAGAACATTTATTTACAGGAATGTCAGGTATGCGGCCTGGAAAATGCAGCAGCTAAAAAAGTATGCCCATGTGGTAACAAAATTGAAAAAAAAGGAAGAACGTTAGAAAGTTACATTCCGAAGGGCAAAGTAAACAGCTACTTGCAAAAGCAAATTATTCATGGAAGAGTAAGTATATATATATATATATATATATATATATATATATATATATATATATATATATATATATATATATATATATATATATATATATATATATATATATATATATATATATATATATATATATATATATATATATATATATATATATATATATATATATATATATATATATATATATATATATATATATATATATATATATATATATATATATATATATATATATATATATATATATATATATATATATATATATATATATATATATATATATATATATATATATATATATATATATATATATATATATATATATATATATATATATATATATATATATATATATATATATATATATATATAAATAATAATTAACATTTGTGTTTGTTTAGTTACTTGGTCTCCATGAAAAAGAGGGCCATCATGCGATTGTTTTATATATAAAAAAAGGCGAAAGCAACATCACCATGGATCAATATGCGACTCCTGGTTTTGCTACCCAGTACCTCGAAGGAACTGCCAGTGATTCCTTGGGAAGCTTACTGAAGCAGTCATTTAGGAATAATTTTGAGGGTTATTGTGTTTTCACATTGTATTTTCTTGCCACAGATAATAGTTGGACATATACAAAGTGCACATAAATGAGACTAAATTACTTCTAGAAATATGAACTATATTCAATTATCTATTCCAGCATATTTATCTACGACCTTAAAAACAGCAGTACAAGAACCCTGTAGAATTCCATCTGGTAAATAAGTCTATACAGTAATACATTTCACTAAACCACTGAATTATTAGCACAAATCAATAACTTGATATAAAATGCAAACCTACCTTCATTATTCTGTAGCTGCTGAACGAATTAATAATGTTTCTACTGATAACCCTACAATGCAGCACACTGGGAAGTCAATGCAGGAAAGTAGTAAGTTTATACCTTAATTATTAATGAGCTGAGTCATGCTGGAACAATTCTTTTTGCGGAGTTTTACAGTATATTTCACATCTCTTCTTTCACAAAACTTTGGGTGGTAGAGTGTTTTTTATAATTGCATTATCATTTTACAGAACTTTTTATGTTAATTAGCTTCAGAAGCGAGCTTTGTCATTCATCCTTCTGAACTGAATTTAAAAACAACTGTGGAGAATAATAGTTAGTATATATATCTTGTTATTTTTATAAACATTTCTGTGTCATGATAATTTTAGTAAACTGAGAATATTTGCAGTGTGATTTGCAATGAGTGTGTTCCTTTAACCTGGCACAATGATGATCTCATCTAGAGTTCCACAAGTGAGAATCTCACCCGAAAAACTTACAAAAAATAGATATTGTCATTTAATTACAAACTGATGGTTGTTTAGAGTTAATAATGTTTAATTCATTCGAACCTTTGTGATAGATATGAGACTATGCAAATACAAAAGTGTTAGTACTTACTTGGTTATGTATAGTGTATATACTTTCTTTACTGTTTTTAGGTACTGAAGAAACTTCTATAAGCCATTGCAATATAGAGAATCGTATCTCAATCGTGCCTGGCCTTTTTGGTAAGTTATGTAAGCTGTATCTTCTGGATGCACCATTACTGTATTTTCAATTTTGATGCAATTTATTTTTAGAAATCCCAAAGGAAGACTTACATCCAGGAGATGTTGTTGCCGTTTATGCATCACCAGAGTCTGGTGACCATTTTTGGCTTACCAGGCTTATTTCAGTTGGAAAAACAGTGGATGGAATATGGTTTAATAAAATAGAAAGTATTTACAAATCTGGTGATAAATGCAAACTTTTTTGGAAAAATATTGTTAGACCAAAGAAAGTATTTTCACGTTTATATATAATAAAACTGAAAGAACAAAGTGGAAATTTTGAACTAAGCAAAGAATGTAATGATTTTTTGCTTAGTTTATGCTCCTAATTTTTCATTGTTTAACTTTTTCTTTTAATATATATTCATAGTTACTGAATCTGATAAGATGTGGGTTAAACTTTTCAACTGACCAATTAAAAACATATTGTCTACTTCCTTATTTGAGACTTTCGAATAACACGTCTTTTTTAAGAAGCAGGTTTTGCAAGGCAGGCTCAAAGTTTTTAAACATTTTGAGCCTTGTGTTTTTATGCTACATGTATGTTAATGTTCTCTTAAACTGTATATATATTTAACTGGGTTACATATATGTTTTCATGACATTTTTTTGTTGATAATTGTATATTACAGCTTTAAAAAATGAGATCTCCTTGGTTTTTCTTGTTTCCTATCATCAAACTAGCAATGATTCTTAATGATTCTACAAAATAATTTTGTAATGTAAAAAATGTAAAAGTTGGCATTACACTATGTAATATATTTATATATATATATATATATATATATATATATATATATATATATATATATATATATATATATATATATATATATATATATATATATATATATATATATATATATATATATATATATATATATATATATATATATATATATATATATATATATATATATATATATATATATATATATATATATATATATATATATATATATATATATATATATATATATATATATATATATATATATATATATATATAAATAAAAAATTGAATATATATATATACATCAGCTAAACCATTTTTGCATTATAAATACCACAAGCCACATATATATACCTGAGTTTTGTGTGTAAATATTTGAATCACTTTCATCACAACTGAAGTAATCTTCACTATTGGCAGCTAAAAAACAATACCCTATTTGATAAAAAAATTAAAAAGGCCAGTTTCGCTTAACTTTAAGACCAGCAATATTATCTCTACCATCGTTATCAGGAAGAGCTTTCTCTGCAACTAATTTTTTTTTCCGTGGTCTGTATTTCTTCTTTGGTGTGGATGGGACTTTGAAAACTCTCTGTCCTAAGGAAATAAAATAAACGATAATAATTTTATTTCTAAAATTCCAAGTAATGTTTATTTAAAACAACAAATTAACCTGTCCGAGAGTCTCGTTTGAATTCTATAAACCGTGTTTTTTTTTGTTTTGGTTTCACAGGGCGTGAAAGCAATTTTTTGAGTGCACAATCTAAAGATAAAAAATATATCAATTTTTAACATAATACTCAAATTTGTTTTAGAATTTGTGTTCCTTTCATACCTTGCATAGGGAACAAACTAATCTTCAGGGATCATTATTGTTCCAAGAAAAATTTAGGCAGGTTTTGTTCAAGCAGCTCTTATTAATAATGAGAAAATATATACAGTATAATATAATGTTATTTTGTTTAGGGTAAAATATCTTACCAATATCACTCATACCATAAGCAACTCATACATTATACTGGGAGCTTAAAAAATCTAAGTACCATAGACTTTCACTAAAAGGAGAATAAAATTACATATATATTATATATATATACACATCCCAGGACAAGCTTGTTTCGCCGTATCATGGCTCATCAGCTGGGCTAGTGTGGGATTTGACCCATGAACCTTTCGATTTGTAATTGATGGTATTGAAACCCATTACACCGACTAGGCCACAGGCACTACATGTCACCAGAGTGCTCAATGCCCCTAGGGACAGAGCTATGCGCAGTGCTAGGTAGTGAACGTGTTCTTAGCGAACACTCATGCTGACAATGCAGAGTAATCAATCCCTTTTTCAATAAAATATATATAAATATATATATTTGTATATTCATCAATAGGAATCAACAACTTTATTGTAGTATATACATCATGCAGTGACAATTTTGCAACAGAAATTACATGGTGACAATAAACAAGCAAGCATCAAAATTCTCATTACTAACACCAAAGTTCCTTATTTCAAGGCAATCAATCACAAAATATTGTAATCGAAGCTGTCCGAATTGCTCTTCACCGAGCTGTTTCTATTTACATATACTCGCTTGACTAAAATAATAACAACAAGACCCACAGCCCTAAAACTAATGCCTTACTCTTATAAAGCATATAAATTTTCTTGTTTCTATTATGTATAAGTCCTTGTTATTATATATAATTGTGTCATTTTGCCTAAGTCAACGTATTAAGCCTTCACCCCTTCCCCCTAAACATCTAATCAACATTTGTGTTTAGCAAAATAAGATGAGTAGTAGTTAGATTAGACATGGCTAGCCTCACAAATATCAAGGGATATATCCTGTCAATTATTTCAGTTAAAACCACTAAGCAACAGCAACAGTTGCCAGTATGAAAGACTAAAACTGGACTATAGCTAGCTAGCTAAACTGATATCACAGGACTCAGAGGTTTAAAAACTGTAGCTGGCTAAATACATCTAATGATGATAATGAATATCACAACAGCATGTCATGCTGAGGTTGCAGCCGCATCATTTTAGCAAGAAACACAAAAAGCTGCCTAGAGCTAGCTTGGTGTAGGGTGCCTTTTATTTTACCAGACAACAAAGCCGCCTGACAAAATCTATTTAGTTGGTTTCAATGCTTTAAACAGCCAGCCGTCTGTTATTTAGCTACGTTACTACTGTAATATCCCATTAGGTAGATTATACAAAGAAGCACTACAATTAAAGAAAAGTGCAGAAAAACACAAGAAAAAGTACAGCCCGCCATCTTTTATTTATCAGCTACGCAAATATTAGGAGCAGAGCTTTACACGGTGCTTGCAAGGCCGTAAAATAGTATGCTTATCATATTATTATCGACTTTCAGAATACTATCTATATCATATTATTTTTGGTGCGACTATGTTGCATATATATATAAAGACATTAAAATAATTCTCGCAAAAAACTTTAAATTTGCCAGATTAGCCAAAATTAAATTTTTTTTTATATAAATTGGTTAGGAATCTAATATTAAAAGGGGGATGGTAGGTCAAACTTTTCTGACAGAGATGGAATAAGGTTGAAAAGAAATCATAATGTTCTCTTGATACTTATCCACAGGAATTTATTTCAGCGAATAATTTATAAAGACATCACTGACTTTTAAAATTCGTTGTGAACTTGTGAACTAAAGATAAAAGCTAAAAAAATCATGAAAATTTCTTTCTGTAAAAAACAGCCAGAAAAAGTTAGCCAGAAAAAGTTTAATTAAAAATTAAAAAACTTTTAAAATTTAAATTTTAAATTGACGATGGATCTGCAGATCATTTCTTTATACATTATCTGAAAATATGTCTTTATTCCACGTCTTTGTCTCCATTGAAACAACAAAATTATAGTAGCTACATGGATGTTTGAATGTTTTTACTGATTCGCTTTTCATCCGATGACTTCCAATTCAATCACAACAAAGTTATTGTACGAGATGCTAAACCATAAAGTTATGTAGTCGATGGAGTTAAATATTCGCTTTTAGATAATCACGTAATTAAGACAGTATAAGCTAGCTACATATGCAGTTGCGGCATTTTTAATAACCTTTCGTCCAAATTTGACAATGGCCTTTGATGATTATCCATATCTTGATTCTTTCAGCTTGATATTGGATTAACTATTTTTTATACTTTCGCTACAATTAGCCCTAATTCATGTTTGGTTGTCCTTCTTGTTTACCCTTGTTCTAGGTAGCTAGCCATAGCCAAGCATACATTTTACATTGGTGGTTTCAGTCGTCTAGCTATATTTAATTTATACCTTAAAGGTTGATTATAACGAAAAGATGTGTTATGATATTTTAACAAGTACTTCAGTCCATGCTTACTGTCACAGGCCACATAGCTAAAAATACCCTTTGCATGGTATCCAACTTTGAACTTTGTAAAAGTTAATAACTGTAGGTTGTTCTTACTTGAAGCATTTTAATAAAGTTAATACACCACAGAGAGGACTAGCTGCACCATATCAACGCGTTATTTAAAAGTTAGACGTTAGTATAAATGCAAAGAATTAGGAGAACGTTACACATTTCTGCCTTTTTCCGTATGACACAAATAATTCTATGTGAGAAAGTGACCGAGAAACTTGACTGGGCTATCGAGTCAAACAAAAACAGGCTAAAATTTGTCCCTAGAAGCGCGTTACTCGTGCCCAAACTGCGCTGTATGAAAGTCGGTAATAGAGGTGAAATCTTACTTCATCGCATTTCCTTGTATATAATTGTATGTATGTGTGTGTGGCAAGTGTGATTGGATGCCAAGTAATTATTCAAATATTTTACGATACAAATTAAGCTAATTTTTATTCATTTCTTATTCCTTTAAAGATTGTTAAGTTAAGAAGATAATTTTAGTTTAAAATCCTTCTAAGCATATGCACATTCAGATTATTAGTTCAGAAGGCTAAACTCTGGTAATTAAGAAGCAGCGCTTAAATTGCCTTAGTCGCACATTTTAACTATATAGAGTAATCCGTATCGGAGCCTACAAAAGCTCTGAAAGGTGTACTCCGCTTGAGTACTAAAAGTATGTCTCGGTTTTTCTAAATTTTTCTAAATAAATATTCTATGAACTTTAAGTTTTCCTATAAAATAAAAATAAAAAAATAAAAAAATTTTTGGTTTTCATGTATACTTAAAGATTAAAAAAAGTTCACGAAATAAATTTTAAATATACTAAACAAAAATATTTTCATTTTAACTATCAATCAGTTTATTAACTGGAATAAAATAGACCACCATGGAAAAATCCACTTACAGAAACTATTAAAAGTTTATTGTTCTTCTTATCAAAAAATTATTTTTTAATTTCTTTAAATTTTAAGTTTTAGCCTAAATTGTTGGTGGACACATTTACTAAATCGAAAAAATGATGTCTCTTTAAAAAAAGAGTTTTAATAACGTCATTAAGATAAGAAATGACGTCGTATTTTTTGATTTCCGCCGAGTAAGACGGAATCTTTAAAATCGCCTTGAAGGATAGAAAGATAGGGACCACGTAGAGCCTGGACGCGCGATGTCCAAGATAAAAGTATTTACTATAGTGGGTAAATACTTTATTTTAGTAACCTACTTACCCTGGGCTTGGAAATTGTTCAATTTCTTAAAAACCAATAGAAACGCGTTTTTTTGATTTTTTTAGCCAATAGGATCTTAGATTGTCAGAATTTGACATTCATGGCTTCCTGCGAGGATTTTTTCGAAGTTCTTCGAGTTCTAGGTTCCACAGGCCAAAGTTTTTTGCTCAAAACAGTCGGTTACCGTTGAAGCTCCAAATCAATTTTTTGCAAAACAGGATGTTTGGTGGTTTGGTCGATGAGACTTCTCAGGTAAAAAAATGCTGTATCTTTTAAGCTAGCTAGTTTGCTACTTAACTATGTTAAAGTGATTTACATTTGCAATTCTTCAGAGTGTTTAAAGCTCTTATTTAAGCTACGCAATTCCCTAGCATTTCTACCAAACTATAAAACGGCCTTCCTTATTTGTAGTTAGGGATCAAACCCATTACCTTTTTTCAAATATCAGGTGAGCAGGCGGATGACTTACAGTTTGGGACCAAAACTGATGATTAATAGCCTAAAAGGTGCAGTAGTTTTCCGGAAAGTTTGACTGGTTTAAACCATATTTGCATGTATGGACTATTGCAAATAAAGTTTCACATAAAGAACGTAAAATAAGTGTTGTCTTATATTTAACATGACCATTGTTAAAATGCAGCATTGGCAGCAGATCAGAATTCAAATTTTGAAAGGCAAATCTACAGTGCATTTTTCTGATAATATTCTTTATGAACTTTATGAAAAAGGCTGTGTACTTTTTGTATTAAGATAACAAGTCCGTTATTAATCGTTTATTTTGTGTATTTTTCAAATTTGAATCCTAAATCGAACATTTTTTCTTATATATTTCGGCCAATGGACCGTTACGTTGTGTCACCTGACATACGAGCTTAATTTGCAATGTAAGTATGTCGTAACTTACGTAAATTGGGTCACTGAATAAAAATTCTCCCTGAAGTGCACAAAAACATGTGAACGCAGCTTTAAAAAAGCACCAAGTATACTGTAATTACTATATTATCCAGCTTCCCTGTTATTCCCACCTCAAGTAATCCTGCCTTTTTTGCCATGGATCGTAAAAAATTTTTCTGCTTTTTCAAAATTTGCATACATTATCTGTGAAATAAATTTTTGTGGAACTTTTTTTTGCAGAATTTTAGGCCAAATCCGCAAAAATTTTCCAAAGAAATTTTAGAAATCGGTTAAAAAACATCTTCTGCAAAATTTTCCATTTCAGCTATCCGCAACAATTCTTCCACCAAACTTCTCCAATCTTCATATTTTGATTTCTTTAGGATCTAAGTTATTGAATTCTATGTTGCTCATTTGTAAATGCTTTAACTTCTGAATACTATATTAGACAGAATACTGATTTTGCCTCTGCAAAAATAATTGAACTTTAGGCACCCAAAAATTAATACCGCATATTTCGTGAAAATGTTCATCTCCACAGTATATTCTGCAAAATGAAGCATTTTTGTACCACTCATCCACAAAAATAAGTTTCAGGAAAGTTTATGGTGCAAATAATTTGCACCCTTGGCAAGTTAGGCTCTTACAACAATTTTAAATGCGTACTAAAATTCCAATTAAAAGTTGTGAAGGTAGTTGCGTTGCTTATAGCCTGGAAAAGACCAAGGTAAATCTATGTGTGTTTATGCTTTTTATGCTTCATATTTCCAAACTTTGTTAAAAACTTGCTGAGTTTTGCTAAAAACAATACTACACTGAGGTTTTTTACCCAAAGATAATCCCACACATCCAGCCTTTATAACTTGCAATATCGGACTAAACCCACCTTTATTTGCAGGTTAAAACACTAATCTAGTGGTGAAGTAATAATAGAGTAAATATGGTATTCTTGGTCACTGTTGAATATAACATTTTACGGATGCTTTTAGGAGGGTTTAGGAACTTAAAATATTTATAAAACTGCCAAAATTTGTCTTTGCAAACTGTACACACAGGTATTCTTCTTGGAAAGACAGACATCACAAATATTTGGCGTTTCACAGTATCACCTGATTTTTTTTATCAAAACTTCATAAAATGGTGAAAAACGTTATTTTACCTTGCATTTATATCTGTCATCTTTAAATATAGGGCACAGAACAATATCACATTAATGGCTAAGATTATTTCGAGTTCTTCATATTTATAAATGTGTTTTTTTAGTATTTTCCTTCTTTTTTTAAGTCAGCCATAATCTAACACAGCCATCATCAGCATTTCCAAAAAATGTTGACAGAGAAACTGCAAACATTAAATTGTGAAAAATCAACCATCACTAAAACTAATGTATATTTATATAATTTATTCTCGTCTTATTTTGGTTATTTAATAGTATTTACTTCACATTATCTTATTGGGAAACTCGACTTCTATATTTTTTTGTCAATTTTACAGAATTTGTTTCCAGATAGATCCCCAGTTTTTATACTTTTTTACAACTACTTATTGATTCAAACTAGCGCCCTGGGCGCTTATTAAATTTTTTGTTTTTATTGCATGGGCGCCTAATCAAGGAGGCGCTTAAAAAATGCTGGGCGCTTATAAATTTTTTCTAAATTTGTACAATTTAAAACAGTAATTTTCAACTTTGTTTTTTTTCCTAAAAAATAAAACTGAACAAAAGATGTAGCAAAATGGAGTTTAGTCCTTCTAGGGCTTTCAATATATGAAAGTAAAATTTTCAATAAGTGCAATCAATAAGTTTCTCAATGTGGTTTTCGATTAGGCGCCCCCTTTTATCAGGTGGGCGCTTATTCGAGTGGGGGCGCTTAATAAGTGCTGGGCGCTTATTGAACTTTGAGGAAATTACCTAGGCGCTTATTCGAGGAGGGGGGAGGGGGGCTTAAAAATCCTGGGCGCCTAATCGGATATTTACGGTATGTGTAAATCTGTATATTTTTGTTATTTATTCAGATGTAATTAAAATAAAGTATATATAAATTGCGTTATTTTTCGCCCATATTTAATAGTCAAAAAGCCTCAAAAAGCGGTAAAGTCACATAGTTTTGCGCAATCAATCATTTATCCTGTTTTTAAATTAAAAATCTCAGCCTTGGGTCGATCTTTAAACGTTTTGCTCTAAGGAAAGTTTCTCTTGACAAGGCGGAAATCTTCAAGCCTTAAAGCTTCTTGTTTTTATTTTAACGACAAAGATCCATTTTAGCAGAAATATTTTTGTTCGTGTCGTGAAACTCAGCACATGTTTAGATTATGGTACATTTATAAATATTGCGGATAAAGAAAAAAATATCATCCTTAGGATCAGAGTAGACGCCTATTGGATTGATTTTTTCCTTAAATCTGGTGTGTACTTTTATTCTAGGACCAATCTTTTTATTCTTCTGACTTAGCTAAATTGTTTAAAATAGCAAAATGCATTTAATTGTAAAAAGTTGCAAGAATTTGTAATATAATAAAGCCACAATCGGTGATAAAAGATTTGGCACAACAGCATTTTGGGGAAATTCTTCGTCGCTAATAGTCCTCTGCCGGCAGTTTTTGAAAGTGCTAATTCTATATATACGTAGGTATGCTAAGCAGTGTTTATGTATCTTAATGATCACATTTTACACTACAAAAGGTAGAAAATGTCTTGATTAGACTACCCTAAACGATAACCTTAACACATCATAAGGTTTGTGTCATCTGATCAAGCAGTCAAGAAGGCGCTCTTTTTCAGCTGCAGTATTTCCATCGATACAGGATATGGAAGACTGCTTCTTCTAACAACATTCCAGAGATGGTGTTTTTTCCAAAACAAAGCAAAAGTTGAGCTTTTTTACTTTTTTAGCGCTATAAATAAAAAACAGCTGGACTTTTGATCTTTAAAAACATCAAAAAAGAATATGTTCATAATGTGGTTAGTTATAGTTTTTTATTCGGCTGCTAAAGTTCGTTAAAAATACTCAGAAACAATTGTTAACGTTCGAAAAATCTTGTTTTACCTTTGTTTTGTTTTACATTGATTTTTTATTGCGTTGTGTAAACGAAGACAATTTTTCAAATTTTTTTTTTGGACGGTATGGTACGGACTAAAAAATCTGGAAATCACTTTGATACGCAAGCGCAGTTGCAACAGATTTTTAGGTCATACTGGCCACAACACAACGCACAAGCATTCATTACCATTATTAACAAATCATTATATTTTTGGAAGCCCACAAAGTGATGCGTCACAATATTGATTGGTGAAGTAAAAAAAGGGTTAAGCAACGTCATTAAATGTGGCTTTTTGTTGATCTTGGTAGCTCTATGGTTCTCTATAGCCTTTCTATTTTTAAACAGTGTTGGCCAATCTTACGAGTTAGAACGTCGTATGTTTTGTGCTCCTCAGATTTTCGCCAGTACCTTATATATCTGACAGCGCTATTTTGTGCATCCTTAGCAAAATATACCGTTCAAATAAGGGTATCACAATACAGAGAACCTACATGTTTAGACTTGTGGATGGATCCACTTTTTTGTAACTTGTTGTGCTTTTTATTACAAAAC
The DNA here is from genome assembly GCF_029227915.1 of Hydractinia symbiolongicarpus. Taxonomy (NCBI): domain Eukaryota; kingdom Metazoa; phylum Cnidaria; class Hydrozoa; order Anthoathecata; family Hydractiniidae; genus Hydractinia; species Hydractinia symbiolongicarpus. Next base: position 4,832,237 of record NC_079882.1, on the reverse strand, counting down.
GGCTTATTGTTAATTTCATTGAAAAACTGCAAATAAAACGTTCTAAAAAAAAAAAAACATGAGTTGGCTGTAAAAAAAACACTTAGGGAGAATAATAAAAAAATCCGTCATTAAAATTTTGATGGCATCGACAATGACGGATCGAAACAAAAAATAGAAATTCGTTTACCCGTTGTCTTTATTGTGTAGAGCTGAAAACGCTGTTTAAAAAAAATATACGGAATCGTGTCCCTTTGATGAAGGGTTAAAGAAGTTGTGTGATTTAATTTTTTTTGATGACGCCATCAACCCCCTGTTATAAACGGGGGGTTGACCAAGTTTTAGGAAAATGGTCTCATGTCCCAGGTGGTATCTAGTTTCCCACGCAGGAGATGACGTTGATTAATTCCATCTGTTTCTAACTTATTTGTCATCAAACTTAAAAGTGAAAAGCAATGACTTGCTTTAGACTTGCTTTCTTATTTCAAAGGAAAATGATCACAGCCACTTTGCCTGTCACAGACACACACAGCTTGAGTATGAGTATATACGACTAGTTAACAAACCTAAAAAAATCTATTTGGGCGGAAGAAATGCAAGATAAATAGAGTCACCAAGAAAACCATAACCACATCTTTATTTAAAAATAAATATTTTTGATTTTGGCCTAAAGCTTTGTAACTAAGTATGTTTGTACTATCGAGCCTTTTATTTGTTATATAATTCACAAATTTCAAGTTGTCCTTTTAGCATTTGCCAATTTTTCAAAATCCAATAAAGTATTGGATAAATTGATGTCGTTTTATATATAATTTTTTTTATACCAAAATAAATGCCCATCGTAGGAGTTCCCCATTATGGTTGCTTATTTGCAGTAACATTATATACATATACAGATGCAACAAAACAAAATATATCCAACAAAAATATATATGTACAACAAGAATATATATCGTTGTTTTTTTGTAGCAAAATTAATTATATGCAACAAATATATATTATGCAACAAAAATACATTATGCAACAAAGAATATATATGTGCAGAACAAGAATATGTGTGGAAGAAATGTTAAATTGTATCTTAACAATCTGGTCTGTCGTTTGAACCATATCTGAAACCGTAATAACATAGTGGATTCTATCTGGCCTAGCCGTGTAAATAGCCCAACTATAAACGCAAGAGGCCTCAGTTAGGATAGGCTTATATTGGCAAATGTAGTAAATTTTTTAGATTGTCCTGAATATGGCAACGTCTAACTATTTTCACACAAATCTCGAACTTTGTAGAGGCCAGCACTAATATTATATAGCAGAGAGTCCTGAACGTTTTATACAGCTCTTCATAATTGTGCAAACCAGTGGGTCGCAAACTGAATTTGGAAAACTGTAAGACGATCTCAACAATTAGTTCACATTGTTTGCACTTTTTAAGAACGTGCCTGAAGGAGATGTAGGCTGAATTGATGGCAAACAGAACTCAGGCTTTTAATTCCTGCTTTTACACATTACACAGATAACTGCTGTAACAATGATTATCTATTAGTACATACTAGTACAAAAGTAGTACTAGTAGTAAATACTAGTACAAAATGCATGCCCAGACAAAAAATTATCTTAGCAAACAAAACAACAAAATCTTGGCTCTAAAACGAAACTTTTCATGTGAAAATATTAACATGTAATTTAAAGTTTGATACTTTCTCCTATTATAAATTTTAATCTGTTAAAGAATTTGTTTTTAAATTGCGCAATTTAAAAAACAAATTCTTTTATCGAAATTATAGTGAAATTGTGCAATTCAATATTTCATCTTCAATTAAAACTGTTTAGCAATAACTTCATTGTACAACCCTCTTGCAATCCCTTTATAGGGTTTTCCTTAACTGTGTCCGTACTGCAGAAGATCACGAAATGTTTGGTGATATTTTTAGAAATCTGTTACACAGAATAACTGAAAATAATCTGATAATAATATTATGCTCTAATTCAGGAGAATCTATAAATAAATAAGTAAATTAACAATTATGACGTTACATTTTAGTGAGGCTTTATCCGAGTAACGAATGCTGATACATGCATTCTGGTCAATTAATGGGTCATTTTATTAAATTTCCTTTTTCAGTAAAAAAACGTTCTAAAAAGAAACTTCCTGCTACTCGGACAGGGGAGGGCATATTGCACCTTCCTATTTTGTTGTTGTTGTAATATCTATAACTTGTTTACTAGGCCGTAGTTGTCCGTAGGTGTAAATATAATTCTATTTTATTCATTCTGGGGAAAATTTGGTTGCTTTCCTTAGAAAGAACTTGGGGGCGAAAAAGAGAAGTTATTGCAACCAAATTACCGTCTTATTTTAATAGTTAAATTTCATAGTTATGTAGTTAAAATTTCGGACAAAATGTACAATACAGATAAAACATAAACCTATTAAGGCTGTGCTTTTTGGGTGGCTCCAAAAATAATAAAGGAGACATCCTATTACCGTAAAACTATTTGTTGCTAACCAATAGGCAGAAGAACCATTTGTAAATTATGGATGCCAAATATATGTTTAATAATAATAATAATAATAATAATAATAGTTTTGTGGCAATTGGAGGACAATTGGATTAAAAAAAAATTGATGAGGTCATCTGGTCTAAAATGATGTCATCATATATTTATAAACCTGAACAAAGCTAAAACAATTGAACAGAAACTTTGGAATCAGAGTTTCAAACGTTTTAAATGTTTGAAATTATCTCATAGCAGGCGACCATATGACTTATGAACTGTTAATAAAGATATATGTCAATAAAAAAAATCTGTCCGATTTTTTTTAAACCGCCTGTTAATATGACAGCAGGCGTTACGTCATAATAAAAATTATATAATTATTCTACAGGCATTCCTACTTTACAAGATTTTTAAAAAAATTGGGAATGGGGAAGTGGGTGGTAGAAAAGCTCCCCCCAACCCGAATAGGGTTAAGCCGTTTATTCTTCCGCAAAAATCTAATAAAGTTGTGCGTAGAAAAGTAAAGGGAATATTTTGTAGAAAGGTAGTTACTACATTTTTTAATAAACATACACTGGTTGAAGATAGATACAACCTATCTTCCAAATTACCTTTTTTAACGTATCCAAAGATAATGAGTCATACAATCCAACGTCTTATCCTTCATTTACTTGACTTCAAAAACACTTTAAAAACAACATGATAATTTAAAAGCTCGTGAATGTAAATACATCAGCCAATTTAAAACATAATTTAAGATTTTAAAAATAAATATTGTTATGTTACCATTGTTGGGAGAATAATTATTTAATTTTCCAACTGCGTCGCCTAGGATATCGACTTTGCCTATTTATATTTAAAACATGTTGTATTTCGAATCATATAAATTTATCAAAAAAGCTACAATATTTCACGATTATATTAATAATTGTCTGTAATATAAACACTCATATTTATTGCTTAAGACATATTTGTTAACTTTCCGTCCTCTTCATTTTCTTTAGGATTCTCTTGAATAAAATCCTTTGCGCTCTCGATCTCTCAGTTTGTCCTGCTTTACAACTTTCGTAACAGCGAGTTTTTGCGCGAAGGCAAATAAACATCTCACTTTCATTCGCTGCTTTACATTGATCGAATTTAGTCTGGCATTGTATGCATTTCCATGGAAAAGCGCCATAGCAATTCGCAATTAAACATAACACCATGAAGCATAACAAAATGTTTTTCTTATCCATTTTTTGTTGACTTCTAAAAAAAATTAATCACTTCATGTGAATAAAATACTGATATTAAAATAGTCCCTGAAAGGTAGCTGTTGTAAACTCATAACTTTAAAGGCAGTTAAAACCAAACTCTTTCCTTCTTCTAAAGTGCAAAATGACTTTTGAAAAAACTTACATAATTTATCAAGTACACCAAACAGCAAAAGTTTAGATCAATTTTAAATAATATAGCGTCGTTAGTTTACATTTGTATTATGTCTGCTGTTACTTATACTGCCGTGTAACCATGCACGGAATATATCCTATTTCTAGCCAATGAAATAGCTTAGTTGTTCCTTTTAAGTTTTATAGTTCATAAGTTGTGTCTAAAAATAGATTTGTTTATTGTAGCTAGTTTGAAATTGTCCGAAGAAAATTAGCGCTAATTTAAAGTTATAGTTGACGCTCACTTGAAAACCATGCAATTACTGAAATACGGTTTTTGACAGTTTTTGTAGGTAATAGTCTATGAAAAATTGATTTAATTAAGAAAACAATGATATCAACGAAATTTTGATGACGTGAATGTATAAAAATGGCAAACCCAGTTTGGCTGGAATGTATCCATTTTGTCCTGGGAGCTTACAGTTTTACTAATTATGAAAAAGCCGACATATCAAGGAGGAAAACAGTTAACGAAAAACGGTGGCATTTTTTGATGTCATTAATGACTTGTCCATATAGGTTTATTATTTAGATATACCGTATTTATTGACGTATTTTTATTTATAATATATAACATATTTATTTATAATATTTTTTTGCAATATTAAATCTGTTGCTTTTATTGTGTTGATCCTGGAACACTGATAAAAATAATGCATATGTTCATCTATTTTTGTCGAACGTATCGCCAGGAGATATGAAGGTTTGAAGAACGCGTGATGAACATTTTTTTTAGAAGTTTGTTAACACTTCACCTTTATTGTGTGGAGCCTGAAACGCGGTTAAAAAAGATCCATAACATCACGTGCTTTTGACTAAGAATTACAGATATATTGAGTTTAATGTTTTTGATGATGTTATTGATTCCAAGAGGGAAAAATTGTGCAATTTTTAACAATTGACTAGTTTTGGTCTATTACCTTGAGAAAGATATATCCGTTTTATGTCATTAGAGCATATATGGTACATTTTAATGTTTTCATTTATCTTATTTAACTTATTGGCGTCAGTAAAATGCACTTAAGGCGTGACTTTACATCACAAGTATTAGTTAGTAGAATCTCGTCGACTTCAGAAGAAAATGAACACATCTGCTATTCCTGTCGCGGACAGAATTATCGTATCATGCAAGAGTAATTGTATTAAATCCCTATGATTTAAGAAAGTAAACATTTACATAAAAAAATTTTAATGACGTCAGCATTATCCCTTTTCCTTAATTTTTTTAGGAACTTATTATCCTGTTGCCAACACTGTGTACAGTCTAAAACTTTCATATGAATGTCTATGTGTTTTTGACGAATTTTTACAGAAACAATAAATTGATTTAATCCCATTTTGGACCCAAGTTATCCCTAGGTATCTTAGCAGCGGCCAAAATCCATTATTTCAGTCCATTTCCAAGTTATTTGATGTCAAAGTGATACGTACAATGAAACAATTTCACATGGTTAAATAAACAAATTAAATTTCAATTCGATACACCGACATTTGTGACGTTACGTCAAAATAAAAAAATTATCGTTTTGCAGTTAACACACAATTTTTTGCTTTTTTCTTAATTAAAAAACACCAACACGTGGTAGCGCATTATTGCATATTGTTACATGAGTTTAAATAACAATCACAATATTTAACTCAATAATTAACTTTCTTATTCTTTATATTAACCTTGTTTGTTTAGCGGCCCTAAATTTGCTTATTTTATCAAACTTGAACGCCTCTAAAAATTCTCTTGTGTTTACAAAAAAACCTCGAAATTTCAAAGCCAATAATTAATATTAAATAATGAAATGATTTTAAATTATTTGAATGATAGATAAAAAAAATTTTTCTAAACGTATCGCATCGTATTGTATCGTATTAGAATGATGTTTTTCGAACATTACCGATAAAGAACATGTAAGTAATTGTTTGTTGCCAAAGTGTGAAAGCTGAGAGCAGATTTAAATAATTTATCCTGGTTATATCAGATAGTGTTACCTTTTGTATTCTTTAGACTGTGCTGTTCCACGGCTATCCAAATGGAAATAATCCACTCAATCATCCGAGGATTTTTATACTTTACATCTGCCCAACAATTTTGTAAACACTATAATAATCGCTTCCTTTACTTGTTGCTTAAAACACATGTTGTTAATGAATAAAAAAATATTTTGTTTTTGTTTGTTATTACTTTCTTGGTGATAAAACTTTTTATCGTACCAAAAATGTCGTTATGACATATGTTGAAAATTTGTGAGGAAATCACAACCCTTATTTTTCATAATTGCTTCCCCCAATGTGAAAATAATCATATAGTATAGTCGTTGTACTTCTTTTTAGTTTTAATGACGTCAATAACAGAACCCTTTTTATTTTAGAAGTATTCTAACAAGTTTCTAAAATAGTAAACCTTCATAAAATATGTATAAGGGAAATTAAATCCTGTTTTTAATTTATATTTCCAGTGGCTGTTAAAGGTTCTGAACCAAAGGCTCCTTTAAACGCGTGGGAAAAGACGATTTTTCTTTTTTTAGTTATCTATTATTTTATTTCTTTTTTTGTCAATGATGTCATCTCCTTTTAAGAATTTTTTCTGTGTTTATTTTTTATAATTTAATGTGACGATAAACTACCTAAAAATAAACATGATAATTCGCGGAAAAACACGTATTTTCAGTATTTTTAAATAATAAAAATTTATATAAAAAATAAATATCCAAATACGAATTTTTTTTTCAGACGATTTTATCTGCTGAACAAGATTTAAAAATTTTCAAAACAAGTAATTTAATATATATATAAACACAATTCTTTAAATTTTATTTCTTTTTTTCTTAACTCTTAACTTTTTCTTAACAAAAATCATAAGAAAAAACAAACAAAAAACAGAATCATGTAAAAGAATTAAGTTTCCATTAAAAAAATGGACTCCCCTTGATGTTGAACAAAGTGGTTAAAATGTTAAATGGAAAGAGTTTTCATTTTAAATTTGCATACATGATAATAATAATATTATACAATGTAAGTCTAAAATAAATACCCTTTTTACGAAAATGTGGGGAAATTTATGTTAACATATTTTTTCGACGCTTTTTATTTTTCTTTTGAAATTCTCTTAATTAAGAATTTAACTGCGCCATAACTAGAAAGAAAAAAATTGTAAAAATGATAAACCTGGCGGTGACATTGCCTATGTTATAATTAAAAAAAAAAGAAAAAAATTCCAAACTACATGTTTGAAAATTGAAAAAATTAGTATTCGTGCTACCTCCATACTCTGAACTGGAAATTGTATTTAGAGAAAACGTTAAATAACTTTGAAACTCTTAATTTTCAAAATATATGGTGGTGTCAGAATTAACGACATTCAAACATAAGAAGTGGTTTCTTTTCTCCCATCTGATAAAACGTTTTGCAGTGCAAATTGTAAAATTAATGTTTAAAATTCTGTTCTTTCTGCTCTCATAATTAAAAAATACATGATTGGTGAATTAAGAGACGTTGTTTGTTATTATTTATTTTTTACAACATTAAAATTTGGCAAAATTTATAATTTAAAAATACTTTTTTCTTACATTTTTTCTTAGACATATATAGCTGGTAAACCATACCTTCAGTAGGTGCAGATAAAATACACAAACCTTGAAAAAAAAATACACAATCTCTATAGATACTTTATTACTTCAAAAGATCAGCATTTTAAAGTAATTGGCTGAAACTTCCAGGCAATTGTGAACAAATCTAGCTAACAACACTTAATCAATAAAAATATTACATGGGACGCAAAGCTGGCATAAAAGATGATCATAAAAGAAATTGGTCTATCTTCCAGCGGTTTCGATGAATATAAAAAGAAAGAAAGATTATTTTTGTGCTTTGACCTGCATAAAGAGAGAGTAGAGCAAATATGATTTCATCCAGAGTAGAGCAAATATGATTTCATCCAGTGAACTATGCACAAATCTGTCACCCCAGTTGATATGTATCTTATATATTAATTCCCTTGCGTGAGTAAAACTGTGAGTCCACGACACGGAAATCACGGGTCACTTTCCTATGACGTGGCCGTACGCTAAAATTTAACTAAAAAAATTAGGGATGTACTGCATAGAAATCGCACATAAGGTGTAAATATATAACCCGCTGCTAATAACGATATAAATATATATACCCTTATGCCAAAAAACTCTATGTTAGCATATATATATAGGTATCGCTACATATGAAACGGTATTAGATATTCACAAAGCATACGGACTGTTAAATGAAGTTCCTAGCATAAAACGGAAATTGTGTTTACGAAAAAGATGGCTGTTCTTTTTGAGTATTCTCTACTCTTTCATTCAAAATAAATCTTTAAAAAAACATTTGAAGAAGAGCATGGTTTTATAAATTAATCATAGCAAGGTTCTGTAAGGTTTTTTCATGTTTTATTTTCAGTTTTGATTATATTATTGTTGCCAGACATGTTTTATAGCTAGCATCGTAAAAAGCCAACCACCACCAACAACTAGCTAGCTAGCTAGGAATATATATATATATATATATATATATATGTAGCCATGTTCTTTATACCTAGCTAAGTCTCCAGTTTATATTTAAGTGACTAGCTATTAGCTGCTGTAGCTAGCTAATGCTAGCTTTAAACTAAAGATTCCCAGTATATATATTCCCACAAAACACATCAAACGTTATTAACCCTGAAAATTTTAAACATTTTCCTGGGTTTTTTTTGGTTTGCGAAGTTCTTTTCTTCCAAATATTCTGAAAATAAAGTTCAGAAATTACTTATTTTTAAAATGTAAATTTAATTTGTTTGAAATTGTGGGCAAAAACCTTAATCAGCATGCTAAAAGAACTGACTTTTCTTAATTTAGAATTACTAAACACAACCATTTTCTTGCAATTAGTGTAAACTTTTGTGCGTATGGCTTATATTTAATACACCAAAAGAGCTACTTTGTTGATTTCAATTTTATACTCTTTGTAAGCTATTTTTTTCTTCTTTTTGACATTTCTGTTTTACCACTCAATTTTTACATTTTATAAGTTATTTGGAACAGAATGGTATGAAATAGACCAAAATACCTGATCTTAGTTGTTTTTAATTTACAGGCTGTGTCTGTGAAACTTTAAGGGGAACATTTGGTGGAAGACAATGGCATGACATATACTGATAGAACTGATTTTTGTTGTGTTAGATGTTATATCTGAACCTTTTTGACATTTTATGTTAATTTTGCGAGGAAGGACCATATATATATACACAGAAGAAGAATTCAATTTTACACCTTGCAAGCTTTGTTTTTCTATATTTTGTATAAATTCTTACTGGGGAGGACTCCGTGCAATATATCGAAATGACTGATCCTTCTCGATTTAAATTTGATGTGTTCTAAATCGTATATAGTTTTGGAAATTTTGTGTAAGATTTAATGGGTAAGGGCTAGATGCAATATGTCAAAAAAACTTTTTTTGTTGAATCAGAAGCACTCCCTACAACCATTCTTTTTTTTACAGTTTGTGAAGCTTTTGTGAGGAAAGAGTGTATGCAATATTATCGAAATAACTGATTTTTGTTGCAAACTGTTTTTCTTTGACATTTTGGATTAAAATATTGTTTTAGAGGGCATATGCAGTAGATATATGTACTGAAATAGTTAAATTTTGCAAACTTTGATTTTGTCGTTACCTCTCATTTTTTACATTTTGATTAAACTTTTGTGGGAGACCGTCGGTATGCGAAGGACCAAAATAAGAGATTTTAGTATTATTTAGAATTTGTATTTTGTGTTGCAAAATTGGTGCAAAAATTGACATAAAATGAACTTATATACAGATTGATTGCTGTTGTTTAACATGACTCATTATGACTTATATATATATTTTATGAAAATTTGTGACAGAATACTATGTGAGATTTGAAATTTTGTTTACTTTATTGATGGTAAAACAGCATGCAAATTGCTAAAAGGACTTTATTAATTTTAGATTTAAACACCGTTTTTTGTTGGCATTTTGTCTAAATTTGGTGAGGAAGGACCATATGCATTATATCAAAAAACGTTTTATTGCAATATAATTTAACCTTGCAATCCCTTTGTAACACCTTAGATAAAAATTTCTACTTAGGCAAAATTTATTGTCTATTTTTCGCATTTTGTGTCAACCTTTGGCAGGGTTTGCAATAAACTAACTGATTTTAACATATACAATGAGAGAGATTTGTGTTTGACATTGATCAGCTTTTTTGTATATATGTGGCGTTTTGAGTGGTTTAAATTTTATGGGTGAGATGTATGTTGAAATGCTTTTAAAAACTTTTTTCCGAATAATTTTCGCATTTGTCAGATGGTCAGAGCAAGTAATTTTAGTAGATTTAGATTTTAAAAGGCCCCATATATACTGCAGTGGTTGAAAATCTTTAATTTTTTTGGTCATTTATATAATAATGCAGATGTAAGATGCGCACTGCTGTATTGTTTGTTTTTTGATGGACATATATCTGCTACATAAATTAAATGGAATACAGTGGATTCTTCCACGGGAAACAGCTAGTGAGTATTTATTTCTTAAAGTAAAGATGGAAAGGAAATAGTGAAATGCACAGATATTAATATTGCTCTGAAAAAACAATGAACAACAACACCAGAAGTTTTAAAATTTGCTTTTTGTTGTCATTTTGTGAATGAATAGTCAGTGGTAAAATAAGTAGCGACATCGACTGAATTAAAAAAGCATCTAGAATCGTGCTCTTTTCATATTGTTAAGATTCTGAGAAAAATTGTTTAGAAAGATCTTACAAAAAGCCTCTACAATTATTTTGATCCAATTATTTTTTACATTTTATAAACGCAGAAGCAGTACTGATTCTGCACCAAGAGTTATTCCAATGTGAAAAAGACAAGTATTTATTTAATGTTTATATACAAACTAACCATAATGATAGTTCACGACAAAAACATTAGGAGATGATAAAAAAGGTATGAAAAAAAGTTGAGAAAACCAGAGAATAGATAAAAAAAATAAACACAATCCTTTGTGTGAACTTTTAAGTATGTTTAAGAAAAAAGTATTTTAGATAAGTTGAAGTTAAAGTTCTTTGGCGTACTAAAGCAAACGGGATAAATATTAAATAGTACCAGTTATCTTTCTTTACACCGTAAAGCACTTAATTTTCATACAGGTTTACGGCAAAAAAAATTCTATGAAATTCTATTATGAATAAAAGTAAAAAAGTAAATGAGTCATACTTATTACTATGTTTAGAAACAGCATATCGTGATCCAGCTTTTCTGGCATCATCAGTATTGATATAAACGTTTGCCAACATACAAAGTATACCGTTTTGACACTGACAGTCATGGCAAAATCATTTTACCTCTGTCTTTTAAACGCTAATTAAAAAAAACATACAACAAATAAACCAAAATATCAGTTGATAACCAGAGAAGGGCGAAATTCTCTAAGTGTTGGATGGTACACCAAAGATTACAGAAGAAGAAAACCTTTTTGTGTCATCGCAGAATATGTCTTTGAGGAGACAAGCCTTTGACATGGGGATTATCTACAAAAGATCTACAACAGCGAAACGTAAACAACTTCACCAACAAAGATTCGTTGAAATAACATTAAAATTATCTTACAGAAAGCGTCAAATTAAGTTTAAAAAGTTTTGGACATGTCATTGTTTGTTTCTTAAAGTTGTTTTGCTATCTTTGCTATTCTTTTTCATACAACACTTGTTTTAATGAAACCTTATAATATTGTTAGTTTAAGTTTAAATTATTCCTTTTTGACCCCTACACTCCAGTTTTGTAATACCCAAGGATATTATAACAGCAGCAAGGTTTTTATTCTGTAATGGGTGAAAATTTGGACATTCAGACATAGTCTAATTCAAATAATTCACAGGACTGTGTTTTTGATTTATCCTCTCTTTGTTGTAGTAGGAAAAAGTCAGTCTATTCGTGCATTCATCACACGAAGTCGACTCTTGTGCGCATTGTGTTTCGCTCTTGTTTTTCTTTCCGTGGACTCACTCTCCCGATACTTTTTTGTTTGCATTGGCTGGAAAAGTAACGTTTGCTGCGAACCCAGCTTTTGTTTATAAATCAACAGACTTCTTCAGCAAAGAACAATAATGCTGAAACCAGTTAGGCAAAATATTCATACAGCTAGCTAGCAAATGTAATATATACTTTTGACATTGTTAGGAAATGAGTGTAACGTATATATTTTTTAACTACCTGGATATATCTGTGGCTATCCCTAAAGTTAGCCAGCTATGTTTTCGACTTCCCAGTTAGCTATAGATTGGTATAATGCTAATCTTGAAATCAGAAAAGCAGTAAATGCAAACTTGTAAACACAGACAGATCGTGATTGACTAGCTGAAGTGTGTCTGTGTGTGAGGGGAGAAGCAACACTGAAATTTTTTTGGATATAGTCGTTGTTATTATTATTATCGCCGCATAGCAAACCAGTTAAAAGTAAATTCACCGACCTTGATATTTTTCTAAATTCTTTGGCTAGCTGCTTTGTAACTTTTAATGAGCTCTGCATTACATTTATTGAGAGAAATGCAGTACTTGGATAATAATCCATATAATAACTGTTTATTTCGGGCAATACCCTCGAATATTGTGACCTCTGTCACGTACTGCTCTCACAAGCTTGGACAATACTTTGACGTCGGTCAATATTTTCCGGTATTGCTCTCATAAGCAGGGTTAATAGGGTTAATACTAGTGTAATACCGTGCAAAGAATGTTCATAGAGCTTTATTTTTAAATAAATTTTACATGACTAGGTATTAATAAAGCTGACAAGGTGTAATCCATACTGTGGAATATAATGTTTGAACTTTTCAAAAGACAAAAGAAAGGATAACGCTATTTAATCACATGACTCTTGCTCATTGAAGAAGCTCTAGAAGTCTTCTGCAAAAAACGACGTACAAGAAGAAAAATATGGAGTGGACATTGTCTTTTGACACATTTTGAAAAATAAATTTGTGATAATACCAAAGATTCTTCCTGACTTATTATAGCTAAAGAGTTAAAAAAACGTACTTTATGTAATTTTAGGCCATAAAAATTTAGGCCATCGATATTTTAAAATTATTCGTTTTTATCGCATTTAGAATTTCATCAGTGATATGTTTTACTTTGGTGATTTGGTCACAAAAATTGTATATGGTAAATTCGCTTTGTTTTCCTTTTTATTTTCACTTTTCCCTCCAGTATATGTTACAACTAATGTAACTGCATTCCCTAACGCTAACGCAAAAGCCTATTTGTATCATTAATGTTCAAAACATACGGTTAACCTTTGCCTCTGGCTTTGTTACACAAATATTATATCTGAAAGTTGAATTTTGAAATTTAGAAATTGTGAGAAATATTCTGGTTTGTGTCTGGTTATTTATGTCAGCATATACTCTACAGAATACTTGCTTATTTGGCGTGTGACTTTGTGACTTTTGACTCCACCTGTTATTGTTCGACATATGGTAAAGACTTCAAAATCGAAAATACTATAAATCTGGTTAAATAAAAAATGGATTTAAAAAGAAAAAGTGACCAACTATCTCCACTTCCTCGATTTTTACGATTTTAATCAGATATCGAAATACTTAATATTTTCCGGTACTTATTTAATGGTGAAAAACAGAGGTAATTTTTTTAAAAAAATTATAGAATTAAAAATGTGCAATTTTAAGACTCTTAGTTTCACAGCTAATTAAATAACCGCACATTTCTCCTAATTTCAAGGCTTATTGTTTTCCATTGACAAATAAGAAGTAAAGACTTTGACGACATATTCAAAAAATTTAGGGATCGGACTACAAAACAATAAAAACTGCGTGCACGAATATGGCGGATACTAGATTTTATCTGGGATTTTTGGAACATATTATGAAAATACTTTTTGCTTGTGTCAACACTTTTTTGTCGTGACATCATCAAGAGTTGCAATTATTCAACAACTCTGCTTAAAATACAGCTATTTCAGCGTTAAGATTAATTTTGACAATTAGTTTGAATTTTCTAGTAAATACATCGTTGGTTTTGACATATTTTTGAATTTCGTTTTTCTGTATTATCAAATATGCACTACCCTGGAGTTTTCCGTTGTTTAATTCTAATTGCCTTACAGAATTTACTTTAACCTTGCCGCAGCTTAGTCTTTATCGATATGACGTTGTCTAATAAGAAATATTAAGTTACGCAACCAGCAGGTGGCCAATTAGATAAAGATTTTAAATTCCCTTTCTCTTAATTGTAATGGACACAATTCTGATTATTTCACCACTAAATCATGCTTATATATTATTCCTATGGATTTGCACCCTGCTTACGCCATTATACGCCCTTCTTACGTCCAATCACTCAATATTACGTCACAAGGGCGTAAAATACGGTTTTTTATTCATTTTTGATTTTTTGTTATTCATTTTTGATTTTTTAATCCCCTCCATTTTTTTTATAAAATAATAGATGGAACACATCAACTTTTTGGTGAAAAAGTTTAAAAATCTAGACAAAGACATTCTCACTGTTAAATTAATTGTATGTTCACTGAATTAGTCTGTATTTACCCGATAATTTGCCTGTATCATGTAAATAATGCGTGACCGATTAATTACAGGCTTTCCCTGACTGTTAGAGGTCAAGCTACCGCTTGCATAGCTGACTAGTTTAGCTAGGTTTTCAAATTAATATCCTTTCCATTCTTTCCATAAAATAAGTCTTGATAATATTAGCTAGTATTAACCAGATGATTTGAAGGTTGCAGTCAAGCTCTCATTACCAAACCATCTAAAACCTGATGTTGGCTCTAGACAGCCTAGCTACTACAACTACTACCTACTTTCACTCTAAACCATTAAAACATTGTAGCTAAAATATGAATGGAAAAGGATAAAGATAAAACCGAACCGCCAGTCAGCAGGTTCAGAAAATTCATTCCAGCATAAGCCGCAATTTTTTTTTGAATACTTTATACAAGAGTCTTTGGCTTTTCTCATGCTTTCTGCTAAACGCGTGGCCTAAATTGCGCGATACATCTATAAAAAATTTCGATTTTTTCATGATATATTTTCTTTTTAATTAAAGGGATACATAATTCCTTTTCAAAATAATTGTTACGATTTAAAATCATTATGTTCTATTTTTCAAAATTTCTACAGACGTAGCTGACGTGTTGCACGCACGCACAGCCTTTTAGTGGTAACTCGATGCCAAATTAATATAAATATTTCCTGTATGTCCAAACAAAATAATTTATAGCGGACGTGTCCGCTAAATGTCGTTCGATCTTTGTGACTACCCTGAGTGGTTAGCAAAATACGAGGAGATCTTGAACAAGGTGAGTCAGTTGGAGGGGGTTTGGTTCATCAAAACCAGCGTGAAAAAGGGCCGGTACATCAGCACTAAGCTGAAGGAGTGGGAGGGTCAAGTCAGAACCAATTTCTATTCCAAAAAGTACCACGGGAAGGCTGAAAAAATCTCGAGCAATACCTGACAGAGCTCGCTGAAAAGCAGCAACGTGTCGCATATGATGGTGGCCTTATCATTGATTAAGACACGGGAGAAGTACTCGAGATTGTGTAGCCGGCGATCTAGTGTGTTGAACAACACACTAGGGGAGATCTACGAATACGCAGGTGAGGCTTCTAAGTACCGCTGACATACTGTGCAGATTGAAATTTTTCATAAGTTCCTCCTTGGCCTCCTGTCTGCCTTGCGCCACCAGCTGCTGACGTTCTTGCTCATTGATGGAGTCCACGATCTTCTTGATACGTTGTGTGATCTGCTCCTTCAACATCATGTACTTTTGCTTTTCCTGCATGACAAGGCTAAACTCATAATCGCTGATGATGAATCCATTCTCGACAACCCTGCTGATAAGATCGACGACGGAGTTCAACTTAGTCTCTGCCAGCAGCCTGATAGCCTCGTGTTTCTTGGAATTTGCACCCAGTCTTTTCCCAGCGTTTCACAGACCCGCTTGTCCAATTCCCACGGCAATGGTTATACCTCCCATGGCTCCCTCCCAAGCGATCATCCACATCTAACTGAGGGCAAACAAGTCTCAGTCGCTGGTACCAACTGTCGTAGCCTCCCTCGTTAAAGTGCTGTGCCTTCGGGTTATAGGGCAAGCCCACCACCTCCTGCAGCACTCTGTGAATCACGACGACGTATCCCTTTGCCTCGCGGAGTCTACAGATTCCATTTTTTAAAACGAACAGCTTGATCTTGCCTTCTGCTTGAGTATTGATGATCCTTGCGAGATCCTTAGTCCTGTACAGCCTCTTCATGATCTCGATGCGGACTTCCAGAGGTCCTAGCGACTCTGGCGTGGACCCTGCCCTTTATATGGCAAAATTACCGTTTGCGTATAGGTTCAACCACGTAGGTCGAATACTGATGGACATTAGAGCGATCCTCGTTTCCTCCCCTAGGTAGTCCTCGAATGTCGTAGGGTTCTCGATATCTGTGACGTAGAGTTTTCTCATGTTTCTTTAAAAAACGATGAACATTTACTCGTACAACCCGAAGGCAAAGTACGCGCCGAACCACGGGAGATATCTGGAGAGGCTCAAGGGAGATGACCTCTTAGTGCAGGACATCGTTATTGACGCGAAGTGATCCTCGTTCAGTGTGAAATCTCCAGACATCTTTGTCGACTACGAATTCCACTCAGGCACAGCAGTGAAGGAGTGGAACTGCCACCCTTTCAGTCTCTGGTGTACCAAGCTCAATTTTACCGTCTACTGTGCAACTTCTGCTTGTGGCATTACCATGCAGCATTTAACCGCCTCTTTGCCTCTGGTCCGTGCAGTCTACCGCTTCCACGTGTACTTCCAGATCCGCAAAATTCTATCAGAGCTTGACATCTCTCTACCAGGCTCGTCGAGATTTCGATGTTTCAACAAACCCTTCAACAAGCCGAAGTTCCGGCAACTAGCTCGTGAATTTGGGGTAAGTGACAGCGAGCAGGAGTGGAGGAACGAGACTCTCTTCAGCAGCTGGCAAGTTCATCGCTCGGACTACCCTGGTTCAGGCCCTAGCTATCTTGACGAGGATTCTGGGAGTCTCTGGATCATTGAAAAATCCCAGGATCTCACTCGTACAGATCTTGAACAGTTCTCCCAAAGCGTGCGCTTCTATGCTTACCTCATCCTCGAGAGTCAAGTGAACGCAAAATTTGGCATCCTCGGCAACCAAGACAGTGCAATTGATGCTCAAAGCTTGTACCTGACGACCTTTGAGGAGATGATCATTAGACCTAGCGACACGGGCAAGGAGATCGGCAAGTTCCAAGACGTCCTCAAGTACGCGCAGTCCAAGGTCGATTTTAGTGCTGCTCATGGTGTCTATATGATTCCGAGTGACATGAGTCTTCATATCGGAAAAATCTTGAATTTCACGAACAAAATTCTCATCAGCAAGGAGTATTTCAGCATCGGTATAAATCCGAAGATTAACGCCAGCACACGCAGTAGCGAGTCGACGAAACGTCAGCCATCAAGGATAGAAAAGGGTGCAGTCGGCGACTACACCCTTGGAAAGGGTACCATGCGTCAGACGCATGCCCCTGAGAGAGGTAAGCATGATGATCACCTTGCTGCTCAGCATGATGACAACAAAGCTGCCTTGATTACAGCAGGAGTAGGGGTAATCCTCGCCTACATCTAGCTAAAGGGACCCGCGACTTAGTCTAGTGTGTTTTGTCAACATACTAGAGTCTTCGCCACCGCTAGTATCATCGTCTACGATGGTTGCTTCTTCCCCTCCCAACGTACGCGACAACAACAGTAACGACTGCACCGGCAGCCATGTAGAGGTGCTGGACTGCGAATTCAACGACTCTCGCCGCAAATCTAAAGAAGAACAAGACGATCGTGCCGATGATCCCTGGTAACGCTGCACCTGCTTAGCCTGCTAGGTACTCGAGGAACCGTCCGAGGCTTTCTAGCTGCTTCTCTACAAACCCTTTCCCACCTGGGGCACTTCCAGCTGCAGCAGCAGCTTCACCACCTCCCATAACGGCGAGCACGATGGTGGATATGAGTAGGCCAACAGCCGAGATGATGCTCGTTATAGTAATCCCTGCTCTTTAAAGAGAATCTTGAGCTTTTCCACGAGTGACGTGTCATCCCCTGCCATTTTCATCAACGTCTCCTTAATCGCTTTCAGTTGGCTCTGCGTGTTGGATGATAATCAGCCGTGTGCTGTTTGTATGGCATCTTTGTAATCCCGGAGCCGTTCCAGGTCTTCCCAAGCTCGAACCCAGCACCTTTTACCGTGGCGTCGAAAAGGCGCTGGCACAGGCTGGTCACGTGGGCATCAAATGAACCAGATTCTGGTTCATTTTTAATTTATGCAAATTCTGCATATTTATGATTTTGGCGATGGACTGGAAAGATACGTGTTTTCAAGCAGCTGAATGTTTTTGAAAAGTATGAAAAGTTGCCCTCGTTTATTTTGAAACCAAAACAAGTTCAATGTTTCGAGTATTTAGGAGAAGGACACCACGCTATAGCTGTTTTGCCTACAGGGTTTGGTAAATCGTTAATTTATCAACTTTTACCCGACTTTGTTCCAGAACGAAAGGCAGAGGCGATATTGTACTTGTTGTATCTCTTTTAACATCAATTATTCAAGATCAGCTAGTATATTTAACTAAAGTAGGCATTGAATGTGGTTTCTTACAACTCGAAGACCAAGCTAATAGTCAGAAGTACGAACCCTTGTTTGAAGAAGATTTGAATGATGCATCAAATTCTATTTTCAAAATTTCAAAAAGCATTGTTACAGGCAAATGTAAAATTTTATTTGCACATCCAGAGTCTCTGTTATCAGATCAGGGAAGGAAAATATTAAGATCAAAAATTGAGGAAAATGTTGTGGCTTGTGTGATAGGCAAGGCGCATTGTGTGGAATTATGGTAAGTATAGCTAGCTAGCTAGCTAGCAAGCTTTCTTTGTAAACATAACATATCAAAAATCTAGCTACATACATAGCTATTATATATAAAAATAATATGCCTTAAATATAGCAACTAAATATATATAAACAAACTAATAAATATTATATATCCATTTGAAAAAGTTTTACAAACAAAATATGTGTTTATGTATAGCTATAATAATTGAATAATATAAATTTATCACATAATACAGTTAAGCTAAAAAATTGATGAATTACTGTATGTTATATCTAGGGGTGGAGAATTTCGTACAGAATTTCAATACTTATCAGTTTTCCAAGCATTCTTTCCTCACAGTATCATGTTAGCTTTGACTGCAACTGCTTCACCCACAAAATTACGTAATTTTAAAAAAGCTTTGAAAATAGAAAATTGCAAAGTGGTTATGTTCTGCCAAGATTGCGAAAACGGCCTGTTTACAACCTGGACAGCCGGATTATGTACGCATGGTCCAAATATGTTTTTTTGCACTGGTTATGTCTTGATGACCGAATTATGAACGCTGATATAATGGCTGGCCAGGCAGGCTGTGATTGGCATTTTCTTCGAACTTTTGTGAATTAAACATTCTCTGGAAGATAGAACACCCCTAAAAACTAGACATGGCGAAAGAAATAAGTCTCGACGTAATTCTTAGTATAAAGTACTCTTGTAGAAAATACATTTCAACATAATATACATACTTTGAAGCAACTAAATTTCACGGAAGCCACCAGGGCTATTTGCATGTCAGCAGTGATGACGAATGATATAAAAGCGCTCGGCCCGATTATATTTGTTCTATAAGTCTCGAATAATATTTGACTGTCATACATAAGCCGACCGTACTTAATCAGGCCAATGTTCATTATCCGGGCAGAACAGTTATTGCAAATCCAAATCGTAAAAGCATTTTTTTAAAAAACGAAATAAGAATGAGTAATTGCAAAGGTTTAGCAGGATATGAGGATATATTACTACCTATCGCAACAGAGTTAAAGCACAAAAAACAAAACTACCCCTATGACAATTATTTATTTAAATTTAATAAATTTGCAATAAAAATATAGAATATAAAGCATAATAATTTTATTAAACAACTATTTAACAATTTTTATAACTAACCAATGGATGATTATTTGAGAGGAATTTAACCATGGTGTGAAGTTTTTTTGTATTTATTGTTATTAATAGATTTTTAAAATTTGTACGACTTATGTTATTTAATCAATAAATGTATTTTTTACCTGTTTGCTGCAGGCACCTTCAATAATAAGTACTGTATTTATTCTTTGCATTAAGGACAATTCATGCCATCTGTGCTGCATTGAAATTGAGTAAATAAAACACAATTTTATCTGTAGATCATGCTCAATATGTTTTCTGCCTGCTACAGCTGTCAATATGTCTATTAAAAATGGATTATATTGTGTGACTTCTGACCATAAATTACCATCTTTAAAAAACATCATTTCGTCACAATTCTTCAAACAAGTCAAACAAGACAGAGCCACCACTTTTCTTGCACAAGTTTTTTGCATGCAGTGCTTATTTCATCTGTAACAAGTTGCTTAATGGCATCAATTAATTTAGGGCAATTATTTTTTATGGTAGTAATGATAATATCAATTCTCCTTGTTTGTAATGCAGTAATAATTTTATTTTCTTGATCTTCAGTAATGAAGTCGCTTTGAGGTTGTTTTGTTTTGCCAAGTTCTTTAGGAAGTATTTTTGTGTTTGACTTTATGTCTGTTTCATTTGTTATGTTCAGTAAAGGCGTAAATTGACTGGAAACAGTTTTTTTGGGCAGGATAATTTTCATTCTTAATGTTGATTTTTTTTGGTTTTGACTGCTGGTTCGGTGAAAAAGCTGCACATCTTTTTACTGTTGTTTGCTGTTGTAAATGGATTTGTTGTTGTTGAACATTATTCTGGAAGTCAAACATTTTATTGATAAAACTGTCACACTTGGAACAAATAGTTGTAGGCAATGGTTCAAACTCGAAAACGTTTAATCCACATGTTTTGAATATTTTGTGATGTAAGGATTTTTCCTTTCCACTTTTTAAAAAAATTCTGGTCAAGTGATGTGCTGATGTTTCTTCAGCACAAATTCGGCACACTCCTTTGCCACCTTAATAAACTTTTTTAGGCGTAGATGGTAACATCTTCTGCAATGAGAGATGAACAAGAAGAGCACCTGCAACACTTCACTTCTCTCTCAAGCCATATTTATGAATGCATTACCTATGGACTGGCTAGCAACAACACCGACTACGTAAAAAAAAAATATCGTACATTTCAAAGAAATTCTTACTTTAGCTAAGACATCTTAAAAAAGGGGGCGAAAATGAGATTAAAAAGGAGAAATAATGCTTGTAGGCAATGGTTCAAACTCGAAAACGTTTAATCCACATGTTTTGAATATTTTGTGATGTAAGGATTTTTCCTTTCCACTTTTTAAAAAAATTCTGGTCAAGTGATGTGCTGATGTTTCTTCAGCACAAATTCGGCACACTCCTTTGCCACCTTAATAAACTTTTTTAAGCGTAGATGGTAACATCTTCTGCAATGAGAGATGAACAAGAAGAGCACCTGCAACACTTCACTTCTCTCTCAAGCCATATTTATGAATGCATTACCTATGGACTGGCTAGCAACAACACCGACTACGTAAAAAAAAAATATCGTACATTTCAAAGAAATTCTTACTTTAGCTAAGACATCTTAAAAAAGGGGGCGAAAATGAGATTAAAAAGGAAAAATAATGCTTTTTAAGGATTTAAAACCACCACCAACAACGACGCCACATCTTCCGGTGCCATGTTTGTTTATGTATCACTTTTAGGATTTTTGCTGACGCTAGCTAAAAGCGTTGCATAATTAGGGTAATGCCGTGGGCCAATTAGATGCGATACGGTGACCAGCCTGGTTCAGGGCTATTTCGCTAGAACTATCAGAAAGCGCAGCGCCGTTGAGAAGCAAATAGTCCTGGGGACGAGGTTGAGGTCTTCCTTGGCCTTGGCTATATCCCTGTCCTAGATAGCTAGCTGTTCCTCGGATACTCCAGGTGTGTTAGCCTTCTTCTCCTCAAACCCTTCGATCTTTCCTTCTGTTTCGGCTATCTCGCTGTCGTAAAAGATTATTTTGCTTTCCAGCATCTTGAGGTTACCCCTTAGCGTTTGAAGTTCGCGATTGAGGACTCTTCTTTCACGCTCCGTGATCTCATCCCCGCCAAAAGAAGTATCTTCGATAAGGCTCTTCGGGTCATCGAGCACGTTCTGGAGTTGTGGCAACATTTCGATGTCGTCAGCCCTTGCTTCGCGCTGCTTCCAATTGACGAGAATGTTCTGAATCCTCTGGACCAATGCATTGAATTTACCGCCCTTGTTTGGCGTGGTATAGTCGTAGAACAACATGGCTTGCAGGCAGCCCACGTCTAAATCTCTCTGTATCGCTGCAACGGCTCTCAGCTGACCTCTCTTCGTCGTGAGCTTTATTCTATCGTGAAGAAGCTGGTTTCCTTCTGCCTCAAACATTTCGTAATGCCTCTCTTTTGACTTTAGACCCAGCTCCTCACTAAAACGTTCGTAAAGGCTATCAACTTTTGATCTTAGTAGCACCCGCATTGCCTTGCGAGTAGCCTGCCCCGTCGCGGTGCCTTGTGAAGGTGTTATGGGCGTAGTGATGGATCCCGGAATGTCCCCGGTTCTACTAAAAGTTATTCATCATCATTCTGCCCTGGAATATCATCCTCTGACGTAAAGTCGTCGTCGTATGCCGGGTTAATAGACATTTACTGAACAAAAACCAGCTACTAATGAACATGAGTTTTGGAACTAAACTACATCCGCACAAGGAGATTAAAACGATGCTAGCATTGAAGGGTAAGCGACAACGTGTCAAAGTCTCCCATGTCCCTGGTACGATTAACCAGAACGAGGACTTGTATGTCGACGTACTAAACATAGGACAGAAAGATGTTATTTTTCCCAGCTATCTCAAAATCCTCTTCGATCTGGATTTGACTGGAGCAAACACCAAACGCACAATCGTCAGTAACATCGGCAAGGCCCTGGTTAAAAACTTTCGCATCCCTTTGAACGGCCACAAGGTGCAGAACATCTCGGACTACAGAGACCTCTGGCTGCCCAAGTTTGACCGAGAGAACAACCTGGTGCTAGAAAAGATCAACCCCAACGACAGCACCATAAGAGCCCTGCAAGTCAAGGCCAGCGACCATATAGGAAATGATGAGGAAAAGGTGATCGTGGCAGCCTACTAGAAGATTTTGAACTCACCAGAGACTTGCCCTTCTACCAGGCAGACCTACACGACAGGCTGCAGTTCGTACTGCACTTTGCGGCGTACGGTGATCAAAGACCAAGGAACAGCTGCCTCTGAAAGTACCGAAGCTAAACCAGCCGACATTTGCTTGGAATTTGACAAGGTGCACCACGAAGGTCTCCCGAGTGCTATGATGTCGCGCTACCCTACGAGCGGATACTCCGCAGCAAGGTTGTCCCGATGAAAAAAGCCGATACCTCCTATAACCTGCAATTTGATACTCCCGCTAAACCCTTGAAGGGGGGTACTCCTATTGTTCATAGACCCGTCAAAGGTGAAGGCTTATAGTGGCGCCAGTGAGGTGTTCTACAACCCCAAGATAGAGAAGATTTTGATTACGGTGGAAGACGAGCCCAACGAGCTCTACTCACATGCGATGCTGCCGAAAGACCACCTGGAACAGATCGTTGAACTCTTCGGCTCCCACGATAGCGAAGTGACGATCGGCCAGTTTTTCACGGAGCGGTATGTGTTGTTCATCGACTTCCGAGCAACCCCTGACTACACCCTGCACGGTAGTGAGAGACCTCTACAGAGATTGTCAGACGGCATCACGTTGCACATGACTAAAAAAGCTGATGGAAGCGGGGATATCCGCATTTGCTGCAGGATGCCAAATTGAACATTCTGGATCGGTGCTATTATTGCCTCAAATACATGGCAACAATCGGTGTTCTCGTAGCTGGTGCGGCGATTTACGCGCTGGCATTTAGTGGATCTAACTTTCTGTTTAATAAGCTGTCAGGTGATGGAGAAGAGGAGAGGAAGAGGCACGATAAATCGATTGAACAACTTTAAGCAGCTCAGGCCCAGTGGGTGCGTGACAGACAAGCGAAGATAGACTGGTACAATCAGCAGAGAGAGCTTAAACGCCAAGGCGGCGAAAGTTTGAAAGAGCTCGATGAAGGCACGAGAGAGTACTACATTGCGACGATCGAGAAAGGTCCGAAACTCTCCGATTTCTACGTACCCTCGAAGCAACAACAAGACGGCGAGCTAACGTTCATCGTAGGATCCCTGGCCCTCCTTGGTTTTGCAATGTAAGATGGTGGAACGCTTTCCACATATAATAAAACATGTCGAAACATATCGTTACCGAGGAAGAAGCGGAAAAACTAAATCAAATCTATTACACCCCCGAGCAACTCTGGACTGGACGGAAAGCCATCAAACTACTTCCTGAGCAGAGCGGTCTCTCCAAAAAGAAAGTCACTCACTGGATGTCTCGTCAGCTGCTCTGGCTTCGACATATCAAAGGCCCTAAGCGCATCAACTGCACACATTTCACCATCACGAAACCAAACAAAATGAATAAAATTTGACTTGCTGTATATGCCCAATGACAAGCTGTATGGAAACACGTACAAATGCATTTTGACAGGAATCGATATAGCCTCGAGGTATAAAGTGGCGAGACCATTGAGAACCAAAAAGGCTAGCGAAGTCGCGGAGATGGTCAAGGATATATACAAAGCCGGACCTCTCCGATATCCGAAGACCTTCCAGTGCGATAACGGCTCCGAGTTCACGTCGGACGGGACGAAACTGCTAGAGGGCAAGGGGTCGAGATAAAGCGCGCAAATACATAGTACCACCACGGTGTTTGTCGAGAGCTACAACAAGGTGCTCGCTGAGAGACTCTTCAAGCCCCAGGATGCTTAAGAGTTGGTCACTGACGAACAAAGTACCACTTGGGTGAAACACTTGTACATTATCGTCAAGGGGTTGAAGAATACCAAGACCGCCATGAGCGGCATGAAGCCAAGCAAGGCGATCAAGCTAGAGGAGGTCCCACTTATGAAAGGCGAAAAATATCCTGAGGAAAAGCCTCTTCCCGAGGATGGTTCTACCTCTATCTTCTACAACTTGGAGAGGAGCATAGTGACTCTAAAAGACGCGCAACCGACGCCTGGTGGAGCAAAAAGTCGTATAGACTCGATCGTATCGTGACTGGTACCCGTCTCCTGTACTATCTGGCAGGTGGGCCTGATCACAGCTTCGTGTCAGAGGAACTCATGCTTATACCAGAGGATGTTGAACTACCCCTGGAGCATGTAAAACAATGCTAAATTTCTCGGCTTTGTGAGTCACAGGAGTCACAAAGGCTGTGGCGTTCCGCTAGGCGCTGCTGGTTACGCCATGTCGATGTCGAACATTTCCTCGAACAGCTCCTGCGTATCATCGTCGGGTAAACTAAAGTGGTTTCGATGATAATTTTCGGTCCCGAGGGTGTCGTCCCTAAATTGGCACTAGGCATGCACAGCGTTAGGGTCATCGCATGCAGGTTCTCTCACAGTAGTCATCTCAGGATACATGTCCTTTAACGTGCTAAACCTTGTACTAAGCACTCTGCGTTGACAACGTATCATGTAGTGGGGATGTTTACCTTTCTTTCCACGCTCGTTAGGATCGTTCTTGTCAACCACCTGGAGTATCGTATCGTAGAGGTAGCGCTGCGGGACATTTCTTTTTTGCAGCTCACCAATTTTTTCCTCCCTCTCCTGGAGGTCGTCCTCTAGGTTGGCGATGGCCACGTCTTTTTGTTCGAGGTCGTCCTCCAGCACCGCAAGTTGTTGGTACCTGTTTTCGAGGTCATCTTCAAGGAGCGCCAGAGCTTGGTGCTGCTCTTCGATGGCCATGTCCCTGTCTTTGAGTAGTTTGCGCTGCTCCCTGAACTCATATTGCAATTATTCGACGCCTTTTCCGGCCAACCATTTTGTCAAATCTACGGCCCTGGGCTTTCTTGATTTGACGGTAATTTCGAGACTCCCGTCTAAAGTGACGAAGACGTCATGCGGATTTTTCGCCTTGCCAAGGGGTTGGTTACCAATGACCCCTATTTCATGACGCGAAATGGTCGTGATATCTCGATACAACTCCGCAAGTTTCCCAATCCTTAAAAACCTCCCTAGGTCAGCACGCTTGAACATGGGCTGCCCCGGTTGTCTGCCAGGGTCTCGATGGCTCCCGCGGTCACTGCGTTAAATAGGGTAATCGAAGATATTTTCTTGTAGCCTTGGAGCTCAACGAGCATCATCGTCAGCCGGACAATGCCCTCAGGAGGAAGAAATAAAGACCTGGTTCCGTCAGTAGAATTGTGTCTGGTTGTAGGTACTCAGATCCGAGTACCTCTTGGAGATCAGTAATAGCGTGGGTTCTCCGCCTGTGCCTGCCTGATCATGTGTACCTGGTACACCAGATTTGCTGCGTCACTCCAAAATCCTCCAAGACCGAGGGTGCTCAAGTCTGATGCAAAGGCACGCGTGATTGGACTTTATCAGATCAGCTCTGATCGTCTCCAACTCACTGATCAAATTGGTTTCTTCGTCAATCAAGCTCATGCCCGAACGCTCTGATGGGTACCACATGAACAACTGCTTCTTCTGCCTTCTCAGATTCTTCTGCTGGGTCGTGCACGACTGTGTCAATAGCCAAAGACTGTGCTTCTTATGTCTACCTGAAATAGTGAGCTCGAGCAAGGATTGTCGACGCTTGTTGAGAGTCTCGTCGGCTATCATGTCATCGACAATGAAGAGGGTCTCCTCTCCAGTTAGCAATGATCACAGTTTTTTGATCCACTCAAACAGCTGGTCCTTGGGCTCTATCAGGAACACGTACTCATCTTGCCACAGCGAGGATCTCTCGAGGTAGGTTTAGCTCCAACGGATCGTGGGGCAGAGAATGATGATGAAGAGATAGTGGTGCCTGTACTCCTGCTCGAAAAGGTCGAGGATCGCTGAGTCTTGCCGCAGCTTGTCGGCCCGGTGAAGATTGCTTTATGCGGCTCCTTTACAACTAGATCCATTTATCCTTCTTTGTGGAAGGCCGTGATATGTCTAAGAACTTCTTGCCCGTTAGCGCGTAGGCGAACGTGAAGTCAAGATCCACTACGGTCTCGTAGAGCATGCTGAGGAATTCTTTTTGCTGGGGTGTTACGCGCTATAGAGATATCCAGCGCCCCGGAACTTGTGAGTACCTGCGACAGGTTCTTGATCATCTTGTGAAGAACTTTTACCCATGTTCTTCTGTAAGTCGGCCTTGTTCTTGCGATTCCATTCAGCAAGTCTCTTGCCTCGTTTTTCTTGGTTATGACTTGGTTAGTAGACTGGCTCATTTCTTGTAAG
This sequence comes from Hydractinia symbiolongicarpus, assembly GCF_029227915.1. Classification (NCBI taxonomy): domain Eukaryota; kingdom Metazoa; phylum Cnidaria; class Hydrozoa; order Anthoathecata; family Hydractiniidae; genus Hydractinia; species Hydractinia symbiolongicarpus. Next base: position 4,804,900 of record NC_079882.1, on the reverse strand, counting down.
TTATGAGACGTACAAAAATCACTTCTTTTTTACATCAAGACGGATAGTTAAGTCCTGGTCCTCAAGGATCTTCAGGGTCTCTTTTATCCATTTGAGTATGGCTTCAGGAGTGTTTAAATCTCTCTCGAACTATCTCAAGAACTCCCTAAACGCCATGGGTTCTTTCTTTGGCGGGGCTATTCCAAGCCTCCTCTCCCTCATCAGCGCCGCTTGTCTGTGCCTCTGGGCAACCCTTCCCGGGTGCTTTTTGTGTACTTCAACAATTTTATCTGTGGCCTCGGGTTGCTGTTGACTGATGATAATACTACACGCGCTGCTCATCTTTTTCTTGCTGTTCATCATCTCGCTTTTCATCTGTATGGGACACATGCTTCACGGAGACGTAGTTAATCGTTTGAGCCGCGACTAACAGAGGAGCTAGAAATTTGCCGAAGGCTGAATAGATAAGTATGCCCATCTCCGCCATGCTTTCCCGGATAATTGGGTCACCCTCTAGGTCTTGTCCTAGACCCTCAGCACTGTCGATTGAAACAAAATTGCCTACGGCCTTGGCGTACATGCTGATCGCGTGTGAGGACAGTGCCTTGGCAGTCTTTTCACCTTTCTCGTGGAGCTCACGTTGAACGTACTCAGCATGTACCTTGTCGATCACCTCAGGTGAGGCCTTGTCAAGGAAGTTCTCGGTGCATTTCTTCGGTAGGAGGTGCTGCTTCCCCTTACGTATCGCGTCTTTCAGGGCTTGACGCTTGTCAACAGCTTCTGCCGGTTTTTGCTCGGGACTTCTGCCGGTGTGTTGACTTCGTTGAATATCTCTGCAATGTCTCGAACCATGTTTATGAGACGTCGGTAACGAAAGAAGCAGAGTAGGATCAAACATATGGTAGTAATATCGCGAGACACAGACATATCTCCATTTTTTTGCTCTCCTTAGCTGCTAGGCGGTAATGGCCTCTAGCGAGTGTTGTGATCTGACCCGGTTGCGCGATCCGTTTGTCGTCTGCTCTGTTTAGTGCCAACATGTTCACGTCCTGAGTGAAGACCTTGTGCCCCTTATTTTGAATACAAACACAGGTCTTGTAGACATCAGCGCCCTCCTCCAGGCAGCGCTGGTAGTCATCGAAGCTGCTGGGTTTCTTCGTAACACACTTGTTCACACCTTTCGCCTTGCGATCCCCACCCTCTGGTGTAAGGCATAAAGTTTTGGTCTCAGGTGTAAAGCATAGAGTTTTGGTCTCAGGGTGATGAACTCGGTCATGATTTTGCCATTTAGTTCATCCTTCATGAGGCCTACTACCTTCTTGTTTTTTCCGATAGGGAGAGGTCTGCCATCACTACAAGCACTCGTATCGAAATGTGCCTCGACATCGTCGGCAATGTCGCGGTAAGAATTCTCTGTTCTGATGTGGTAAACGAAGGCGTCCGTGTCCATGTAGCAGATCTGCAGCTTGCTACCGTACTTGGTCTGCATGTAGTCGTAGTGGAACTTAGACATAACTATATTTCGACATGTCCAAGATGGCCTGACCAATATACACCGGCTTGTTCATCTTCACCTCAGTCTTGCCCATCTCCACGCCCATGAGGTGGCTGCTGATGTAGTTTCCGCCCTTGAAGTTTGGCTTCATGACGAGCTTCGTGTACTTCTCCTCGTTGTTAACCAGCTGGATGTTGTGGTGGTTCCTCAGGTTCTTCATGGTACTGCTAAATACAGACAGGTTCAGGAGCTTATAGAAGTCCTTTTCGAACTCATTTTTGGCGGCGATTCTAAGCCTCATGTTGTGGTCGATGTAGTCTCCTAGCCAGGGCTTTGGGTTAAACTGGATGACTCTGTGCACCTTCTTGAGCTCGCGCCCGTGTTTCAGGGCCTCGTGAAGGGCTCTGATATGCACCACGTACCTACGCTTGTGTTCCAAATTTGGTATCAGTTTCTCGACCTTGTGAACCACGTTGCGCTCCGGTAGGAAGGGTAGCTCGTTATGCTTGTCGTGCAGGCTGGGTAGTCGATGTCAACCTCCAAGATGTACCCGTGCTTGTTGTCAGCGACGACTTTGCGATCCGCTTCTTGGTAAAGGTCTCAACGTTGGACAGCCATTTGAAACCATGCGTGGGCAGGTCTTGACGCATTGCCCAGCCGTACAGATGGTTGGCGTCGAGATACTTCAAGTAGGACGACTCAACCTCCGGATCGTATTAGTCCCCCATGTACTTGTTGTTAGCCTTGGCATACCTGTACACAGCTTGGGTTATGCCTCCTCGGATACTTCTTTCGAACATCACTCCTGATGTCAAGATCCGTGAGGAGCTCCAGCCTGATCTCAGTATACTTCAACGCTCCTTTCCAGGCGAGACCAGGTGCGCTGTAGAAGTTGGCGGGGTCGAGCTTGTAGTTCTCTAGACACACTCTTCGAAAACTCTCGAAGACGTCGGCTAGCAGCAGGACGTCTGTGGTGAGGTACGCATCGTGGTAGTCACCCATGAAAATCTTGGAGAACATTGGTGTGATAAAATTCCAGACTTTTTTCGCGTGCTCGTAGTCGTTGTCGCTAGGCGCCTTCATATTCAACTTGCTGTGGAAGACCTTATTGGGAGGTGGCTCTGTCTCCTTGAATCGTCGCCAGCGATCCATGTATTCATAGGGATAGACGCCTTTTCGAAGAATCAGCCTGAAAAAATCATCCCCGTCGATGAACCATAGATTGCGAAAGGTACCTTGAACTGCTGTTGACCTTGTAGTAGCGCCATTTTTCCCTGTCGCTTGGCATCGTGATCTTGACCCCCTCGTTATCTTTGCAATAGTTATAGTGCTTGTTTCTCGACTCGATTGTTGGAAATGCTTGTAAGCCGTTAAGGCAGATTTGCATTTTTGCCGTATTCTTTGATGTCTCGCTACCCAGGAGCCGTAAGAGATTTTTGACGGCTGTATAATGGGTCTTTTTGTCCTCCGTAAGAAGGAGCAGATTAGCCTGTTTGTCGCATCCATATGTCGATCGGCGCAGGATATTGATCGTCTTCCCCGTCACATTCACCGCAATGTCAGGCTTGTTCTTCTCAAACTTGAAGATATCCTTGATGCTCGTGGGAAACTCGATGTCTTGCCAGTTGTACTGTTCCATGTAGGGTTTCAGCTTACTTATTCTCTGTGGATCTCTGAGTATCTCCTCGTGATGTAGAGCAGCGAAGATGCTCCACTTGCAGCACTTCTTATCCTTGTTTTTCGGGTTAATGATAGCCTTTTGGTGGCTATCCACTTTGGTACTTCGATGTACGAGGAACCCCTCGTCAGCTTGAGCTTGTGATAGTCTACGTCGAGGTGCATGATTCGACTGATCGTACAGCCCCTCTTGGGCAGCGCGGGATTCTCCACATGCGTTTTGATCTGGGCAAACATCGTATTCAGCACCTCGTCCATGATGCTACCCTGGAAGATTGACGTGATGTTGCTATGTAAGACCTTATCTACCTCGATGAACTCGCTGGTGCCCTCCACCGGCTTTTTCTAGAGAATCCAGATGGACCCCATATATCAATCGAGGTCCGTACCTTTTAAGCCGGGGATTCGGAAACTACGGAAGGTCCTGTCGTGAGCTTGCTTGTGCTCTTGTGGTGTGAGGTCTTTCTTTGCCTCTTGTTCAACAGGTTCAGTGCTTTCGGTAGGCTCCTCAGTGTTGTGCCCTTCTTGCGCCTCTTGTTCAGCCTCACCCGTCACGGTCCTCCTAACCCTATCATAAAGAGCAAGGATGCGATTTCTTGCTGATGAGTAGATAGTTTACACCGGCTTTCTAATGCTCTCTGGTACATAGTCCACAAGCCAGTCAGACCACTCTCACATTTTACTCCTGACAACTGGACGAGTCTTTACCATCTCGTTGCGTTCAAAAACATTCATGGTGTCCATTGTGGGGAGCCGAGGCTCAATCTTACTCTTAATAAGACGGGTTTTTGCCATCTCCTAACGCACGAATATATTCAATGCATCTGGTGTAAATGCTTGTGGCCTTGGTCTTGGAGCAGGAACAGGTCGTGTTGGAGCTACGGGTCTTGGGGCAGGAACAGGTAGTGGAGGAGCTACCAGTCTTGGAGCAGGAACAGGTCGTGGTGGTGCCTCCAATAAAGCAACAAGGTCAGCCTTGCGCAGCTTGGAATATCCAGCAAGTCCACGGGTCCTGTTGTAACTGTTTCACGGTGTGTTTATTCATCTTTATTATATGGATTTCTGGTTTCAATCAGCAACATTTCTAGCGCGATCACATCTTTAAGGGAATTCCCCCTACTCAATTGCATTTCTGTTGATGTCAGCAGTTTTTAGTGATGTCATTAGAACCGGGAAATTCCCTCGATAATGCGCATGACTCATTTAAGGGATGATATCAGATTTATCGATTTTTGTCGGAATTGTCGGAATTGCCGGAATTAGGAATTAGGGAATTTCCCTAATTGTCGTTGTCGTCGTCAAATGCGCTAGAACATACATTTTACTATCTCTCTTTTGAATGCTGTTTCGAATTTTGACCTCGAGTGTTAACGAAAGTAATGCTATTGAATTATAGTGTTATAAGAACACTAAACTGAAATTCTTATTTTTTATTTTCATCTAACTTAGATGATTAACAATTACAATGATAACCAATTACCCCGTGCTGTACCAAACATATCGCCCTTAGTCATTGCACTTACATTGGACGAGATTTTGCGGTACAGCCCGGGCTAATCGGTTATTATTGTTTAATAATGAAAATTGGGACCTTGGAATGACGTCTGCTATCGAGTTGTGTCCGCTACAAAGTGTCCTCTACATGGAAGTTTTGTTATGAGAGTTTGACTGTCATTTCATCCGCTCCTGAGAAAAGTGTCCTTTGTAGACATGAAGGATGTAGCCTTTTCAGTTCCTATGCGTACTTCTATCAACGAGGATGCTGCTAAGGGGGTCCCAGCTCCCATTTGAGTTACGAAAATCGTGCAACACAGCAATTAACTAGACAACCGCTTAAGATATTAACCCTATCCTCATGCTGAACGCTAAGCGGAAATTTTTATAGTCCATTGCATGACTCAACTGGAGTTTGAACCCAAGAACTCCCGAACTGGTAACGAATCCTCCACCACAAAGCTAACAGTCGGTACAATGAGTTCATTTGATAGTTCTTTTATATATGGGTGCAATAGCTTTAAAATTTAGCAAGTCTGTATTTATACTTAGGTAGTATTAAACATAAGCAATGTCTATTATTCCACTTCACATTTGCATATGAAATCAAATTATTAAATTGCTTATGTATTGTCATTTTATTGGTCTCGTTATCCTGAGTCTACACTGTAGCAACTCTCGGAACGAACAATTACTTAATCCGCTCCGCCTTCCTTCAAAACTACCGTGAAATTAGAAAGTACTAGTCGTTAGCCCGTTGAAAAATCCACGAGTATGCCTGTCCTTTTTATACCGCATTGCGTACGTCTCGCTACTTACGCAGCTAAGCTACCATATTGCGTGACAGACAGACAGACGTATACAGGTATTATAGTATAGATGATTTGTCGATTAGCCTTTGCCAGACAACTTCTCCCCATTACACAACTTTAATCCCATGATTTAATCTTTCAGTGTTCTTAGATGAGCTCTGACGCGCTTGTGGACATGACTCACACACTCGCCTTTCTTAAGCCAAAAAACTTTTGTATGGGCTATCTGCATAAACTTTGCTATCCCATCCCTCTATGCTTCAAGTAACGCATGCTATTCTAGTTGATAGACCGGTTGAACATCTTCAGCGTACCGGCAGCTTCCATACTACCTGAGCTGCATGTATGATTCATGGAACAGTCACGGATAGATTTCCATTTATTATATTCTGGTGACCCCTTTTTAGGATTCCACCACCGACATGAGCCGCAAACTTTGATCATTATCTTCACATCCACACAATGTACTTGGCAAATGGATGTGATAACACCATTAAGAGATCCTTAACCTCCACGCTGCCATGTTAACTTGTGGTGACTGGTTATACATCATAACTAATGACATGCATTTTCTGTGGAATAGCTTATGTGGCAGCCTTTTTCATAAAATCTTTTGCAATGTCAGAATAACTGTCATGCAGAACAGAATTTGTGGTGCATTTATAACCAAATTTATTCATAGAAGTAAATTTCATAATACCGCAAAAGCATTTTTATCATAATGCGTCCACGACCAATCTCCCGAAAAGCTATTGGAATTCTCATATTTATGTCAAAAGGTTTTCTCTTACTTTCTTGTTTTTGGATTCTTTTACCTTTCTAAACCCTATTATACCTGAGCTTTTTTGGCCATGGTAACCCCGGGGGGCCACAAAGTGCCCGCGGGACATAAATCCTGAACCACTTGTGCTTAAGTGATGAAACTTGTCTCAGTTGGATTATGTCTTAATACAAACTCAATCCAGGTAAGAAAATAATTTGATGACATCATAGGGATTATAAATGACGTCACACATGTGAAAAATGGTCATTCTCTCAATTTTTCAGTACGTTTTAATTTCTCGTGTCTCACTAATGATTCTTGTTGGATTTGTGGATTGAATACCAAAGTATGTGCTTCACATAAAAAAATAATTTTAATGACGTCATTGAGATAAAAAATGACGTCATTTCAGCAAAAAATTTCTTATTTGAACAATGAAGATAAAAAGACTCGTTCTACCAGAAATATTGATGCTCATGTCATTAAACTTGGCAAATATGTAGAACAGGGCATTTAAAGATAATCGAGGCAAGGAAACAATATAATGACGTCATCGGTATCCTAAATGACGCCAATTTGCTAGATCGATATTTCCTTTAAATCTGGTCCGTTTTTTGTCCATAGTAACCATAAATCACCTTAGCAACACCTTGGTAACCACTTAGTAACCAACATACATGTAATAAATATTTATATACCCAATATAACATCTTATGACATTCTTACTTAAAGTCAACGGTTTTCAAAATTCCAAAAAATTTACCTCCGTCCAAAAACCCCCAGTAAAGTTCAAAATTTTTCCAAAAATTTTTTTTATCAGAAGCCCTAATAAAAGATAGGAATAGTCCCAAAATTTTAGCACTTAATAACATGTGTATCCAAAGTTATGCCTAGTTAAAGAGTCCGCGGGGACTTTGTGCACACGCTCGATGGAAAGATTTTGCTCTTCCAACTGATTTACACTGGAGAAACAGTTCGCTCACTCGCAACAGTTGAATTACCAAAAGGTTTTTGCTTGAGCTTCAATTCAAAACATTGGAGCAACGGAGAAGAAACATTTTTTTTGCTAAGAGAAGTAATCGATTCCTATCTTTGTAAAATGAAAGAGGAACTTGGACTGATCAGAAAGCACTTATAATTGGGATGCTGTCAGAGCCCAATCAACTAAAAGAGTATCCAACGAGTTCTAAATATCGTTCAAGTCATGGTGCCCAAAAATATGACTCACCTCCTCCAATCTCTTGATTTAACAACTAATGCATCAATGAAAAAAAATGAAGAAGAAGTCATTTCGCAAGTGTTTACAAACGTTATTATCAAGTAAATCCTTCTAAACCCCGATCGTGACGTGAAAACTATTGAAGTTGATTTTCAACATGCCAAACTCATGAAGAGCATGTACGAGATTTTCCAATTAAAAAAAAGGTCGTAACACTATCACTGGTGGTTGGTAGGCTGCTGGCATAACAGAAACTCTAAAAGCGCCGGAGAAGCAAATAGCCAGATCAACATGGATCCATTTTTGTAAAATTACAAGTTCATATCACACGAAAAAAGTTACTTACTGTTAAAAAAATGTTTTTTCTGCTCAAATTTTTTTTTCTTCTTTTTCTAACATTCGCGTTAATTTAATACATTTTGGAAAATAATCTTGCTCAACTGCGTTGAATTAAATGCCTTTTTCAAAATACTTTCATTAAACCGCGTTAATTTCATGATAGTAAATTTAACTCGCCTTTATTTCATGGAATAAAGTAATTAATTGTGGCTTAACTCGGCGTTTTTACGCCCGGTACTCTGGTTAGTCTGCAATAATACTCGTTGTTCTTTTCGCGGACTCGAAATTCAAAATAATCAGAAAAATATGAAAAACTGTTGTTTTAGGGGGTTGTTTTACCTAACCGCGGTCTGCAGTACAAAGCTCTGTTTAACTTTTAACAAAAAAAACAGCGTCAGATTGGTGTCGGTGATCGGTGGTGGTAACTACTCCATTCGGAGTATTTATTCCACCATCAATATTTTACTCAACCAACAGGCCTATACCGTTCTCAAGCGTAGCTGTTGTTGTTTGAAGGGCACTGTTGCAATAACTTCTGTATGATAGAGACTGCAGGACCATTTTGAAACAGTGCACTCCAATCTTTGATTATTTAACTTTTGATGTGAAGTTTTAATTCAGCATTTTGTATTTCATTGTTTTCTTAACTGTAAAGTAAATATTCAATCACCTTTTTAATTCAAGTATAAATCTTAAACAGATTGGTTTTAAAGTACTGTCAACAAAACATAATGCGAGAAGTATATGATGACGATCTAGCCTTATCAACTTGCTTTGTAAACCTTTTCTTTCTTTGTAATTTTCAATTCTTTTTACTTTAATAATAATAACATTCAACAATCCGATTTTTAACTAAGCTGCACCTTCTGGGTTATTATTAGCTGACTCTGGCTTCAAAGTAAAAGTGGAGAGATTTTTGTTGTAACTAGCTAACCAATTATAAATTAACCACTACCTAGCTACCAAAAATTTCTTAGATGTGTATGAGTTTCTTGTGTTTAAATGTACCTAGCTACCAAAAATCTCTTAAAAAAAAGATTTATTTTTAATTTAACTAAAGTTGACAGAAAGTTATTTTTAAAGGGGAAACTGCATACGCCCGAAAAACACAGATGTGCGACACCGGGTGTCTCTTACGGATATGCTGGTACACTTTTGGTACACTGTTTTTGTTATGACCTGGTTGTAGCCTTTTTTCAGCTAAAGTATGGATATGCGACATGTACTAGAGCGCTCCACCTGGATGTATTACATAATTTACCTGCGCTAAAGCACTCTACCTGTTCTGCAACGCCTGGTCAAGCTGCTAGCAAAGAAATAGACATTCTATCCAAAGCATAGTTCCATGTGTAATAACGTATAATTTCTTAAATAAAAATAAAATAATTTGTTTTTCTTTCTACACAGATTAAATGCAAAAGGAGTTCTTTCCCAAAATGGAATTAAACTTTACGAGAACCAACTAGTTCTGTACTAGCCTTCCAGAAGGCTGGGTATCAAAATCAACTTATAAACACACCGAGGGAAAAGCACAACAATACAAAAATATCTTTTGTTAATAAATATAAATGTTAATATCACTATCAAATATAACTTTTCGTGAACGCCAGAAATGTTGTTAACTGTTGCTGCGCAAAAAAGCATAGTGAATCAGTATCATCTTCCATTTTTTCCTCAGAAAATATACGGTAAAAAAGGTAAAGGTACGGTAAAAAAGTATGAAAAGTTATTGCAAAATTTTACAGACAAATAAGATAAAAAAAAAGGAAAAAATCTGATTGACAGAACTAAGATTCTGGCAAAGTATACCATGTACCTTCTCTCAAGGAGTAAACAAAACACAGCTTCTTTCCCAAGGCTAATTAAGGAGATAAAGTTGAACGAAACACATAATTTGACAAGTTTTGCGTCACTTACATGCCTGTTATTACATTCATGCGAGCGTGTAATTTATATTTATTTTTGTGTTCATAAAATGAGATTACTGTCTTACATTATGCGATTACGGTGCTGCGTTGCTATAGTCGTCAGTGAATTCGAATAATTAAATCAAGAGGTGCTGGGTCATAGGGAAGAAAGTTTGACTTCTTTATTTCCACACATTTTTATTCTTTTTTATTCGCATCAAATTACTTTTAGTAATCTTTTCTACTGAACGTTCGTAGAACACGCTAATACAGTCATTTACAAGTACATAATTTTGAATGATGGTGTTAGAGGCGTCATCTGTTTGAAGAATTATGTAACACTTTGTGAAATATTTAGCGCGGGAAACTAACTAATAACTCAACTCAGTCAGCCCCTAAAATATGTTTTTATTCCGTGTTTTAAGTTGGTCGTTCAAGTTTTTGTATTAAGCACCATAGAATTCGATTACTTTAACTTAGCTGCATTTAAAACAACAATTAAGTCAATAACAAAAACTTTTAAATTGCTCTGCAATTTTTGTTTAATCATCTGTGACGATTCTGTGTTTTTTTTATTTATATGTAAGCTGTGTTATGAGCATGTTAGAAAAAAGATTGAATTAATTTTATGGACGATGACGAGTTTGTGAGAAATATTTCATAACCTTTACTAGAAGTTTATATTTTCCACTATAAGAAAAAGAAAGACGTCGATAGACAGAAAGTGAATTTTTTTTGCAATATGTTTTTTCTGGTATCAGTTAAAGGCTAAGAGATCTAGACATTGGGAGCATGTTTAAGTATAACACCTGTTCAGACAACTGCTCTTTTATTTTATTTAAAGTTTCGTTTCATTACACTTTATTATGCCAGTCTTAGTTGTATTATGTAACGTTTTTAAGGTATTGCCAAGGTAGGTCAGCCATCCATATCGTATTCAAATTATTTTTTATAACCATATTGCTTTTTTATATTTCTGCTGATATGCATTTGAATATAAGGCTGAAAGATGCAAGTTGAAAAATGTACAGTACACTTTTCAACTAGAAATTTGAGAGATCAATTTTAGTCTCGATCGACAATTAAAAATTTTAGAGATATAATATCATTTGCTGCTTTGGAAGTGAAGCACCAACGTACAGATGCGCACGAGGAAATAAATATATTACAGAATTATTAAATTCCAATTAACTCGGACGTTGGACTGACGCAGGGCGTTATAGAGGAGTAGTGTTAAATGAAAAATTTACGGTAAATTTCTAAAAGCAGGGCATAATTTATATTACTGTCACTCTTATGCTAGTGCCAAGCAATAAAAGCTGTGTACCAGTACCTTTTGTTTATAATAAGTTAGAAAGATTAGTATGCAGCATCTGTAACTCTTGACAGGAAAATTTCTTTTAGATGACATAATTAGGAGATAAATTCATTATTAACACCAATAAGATGGCAGATGAGCGGACCCAGACCCATGATGAGCTGACTAAAACACCTTACTTCAAGCTAAGGAAGCGACTCCTGATCGTTGCTTTCTTCTTGAGATTTTTTGTTTGTGGAGCAGAGTACTCAGTCATCCTTCCTACAGCGTTAATATATTTGAAATCATTATCAGCTGGCTATGTCTTTATGGGTTTCGTTGTTGCTGCGTACCCGTTCGCTGCTATGATTTCTTTACCTCTGTTTGGATACCTTTATGACAAAACCAAACGTTTGAAAGAACTGCTTCTTATTTTGAATTCGTTCGAACTTATCGGAAACGTTTTATATGCACTTCCGTACTCAAAATGGCTGCCGGCAGTTGGACGTTTAACAGCTGGAATTGGAGATGGCTTTATTGCATTGACAGTGGGAGAGTTAGCATATCTCTATCCATCCTCTGAGAGGATTGCAATACTGTCGCTTATGGAGTTAGGTCGTGTCTGTGGATTAATATTGGGGCCTGCTGTAAACTTTGCTATCAATAAGAAGACATATATGATCAATGGATGGCTACTGGACAACAAGACTCTGCCTGGAGTTATAATGGCCACGTGTTGGCTTATCATGCAATTTATTACCGTGTGTTGCGTGTTTAATTTAGCGCACGAAATAACAACTAAAAGAAATTTGGAGAAAGAAATGACTGAAAAGGATCTAACAATCTCTGAAGATCAAACGTCAGCTGAATGCAGTGAGGCTACCAGTTTTAAAGACTCATGTATTCCTGATGATAGCCTTCTTTATACTGATAGTTTAGGTGATGCATCTCCAGGCTCTTCGGACGAATCCGATAAAGAGGATAAAGAGCTTCTAAGTCATAATGAATCGTCTGAAAAGAAAGATAGTGATGGTGACAAGAATTCATTATTCAGCGTGTTAAAACAGATTTACGCTTTCGAATTCTTCGTACTATTTTGTGTTGATATTGCATTATGGTATTCGCAAACCATCTTTGAGATTTTATTACCCTACATAACCGAATTCGATTACCATTGGGATCCATTATATACTGGTCTTGTGTACATGGTGGGAGGCGCAGAGCTGATTTTCGTGTTCGGAATTATAATATTTACCTCAAAAAGAGTAAATGACGTCACATGGTTGATATTCGCACTAGTTTTGACTCAACTTTCCATTGGGCTGTTAATATACGAATCAGTATTGACAGATCTTCAGCAGCGTTTCTATTTGTTCATTGGGGTATGCTTTCTAGTATTCGCTACCATACCATTAAATTTAGTGAGCACAAAAAGTCTGCTCACAAAACTTCTTCCGCAAGAAATACAAGGTACTGTACAAGGATTGTACTCGTCAGTATCCAGATTAGCACTAATAGGTGGACCAATTCTTGGCAGTGTTGTGTTTGAAAAGAGAAAACTTTATGGTGCTGTGGCATCTGTTATTTGCTTTTTCACGTTGATCGGACTATTTCTTTCACTGGGAAGGATAGAAAGACGGCGAAAGAATATGGAACGACATTTTTCCAATTCCAAAAACTAATTTTTATTATAAATTATCATTTTTTAATCCATTTTGCGTTTTTATACTTTGTATATGTTACTGATTTAGTTACGGCGATATAAAAACACATAATTTTCTGTCGCAAAATAATTTTACGGTTTGGTATTATTGACTTGTGTTTAAAGCCGGACTTTAACTTAAAAAAAACAACGTATCGTAACGTAACACTTTGGTTTTCAATGATTGGTTCAATAACTAATTCTCAATTTTTCTTAATTATTATAGATCAAGCTTGTCCAATCAAATCAACTGATTACAGCACGATACGCGTATTATTTTTTTAAATTGAAATCCGGCTTAATTTGCGTAATATTTGGGTATTGCTTTTGTGATGTTGTAGTTACAGGGTTAAAGCCTTGATAATAATTGCCCTCCCTTTTAAAATAGAATCCATTACAAGGAAGTTAATAAAGAAATTCGAAATGGTTGTTTATCTGCTGCGTTAATAATTTAGTGCAGCTGATGGAGTTGCATCGAAAGTTTCGCAAAGAAAATGGCAACGTAAAACTCCATTTTTTTCAATCATGCTAACGCTCCTTACAGCATGTTTTTTACCTACATACAAGAGTCCTCCACAAGTTACCCCACTTTTGTTGTTGTAGTGGGCAGCATGAACAAAGAGAGAATGTCCTGAACGTTTGGTAATATTTGTCTACAATTTTAACTGCTTCGTTTTGCAATTTCGCTTTGTAGTAAAAAGGACTACTGAATATAATGAAGATATCAAAATTTTTACTTTGTAATACAAATTTGATGAGAATGGCTCCCAACATATTAAATGCTTTGTTTTTATTGAAATTAGATATGAACACAGAGATGTAAAATAGCCGTTTTGCCGACAGACAGACGTATGTCGATAAAAACTAGTTCATGCTAAACCATGCACGAAATCTTCAAGCAAAAAATAACAAAGAAGATATATTTTTATCGACTGGCGTGCGAATTTCTGCGGATGTTCTCTATTTTTCCTTTTTTTTAATTTTCTGTAGTCTTCTCTATTTTCTCTATGTTAATAGTAGCCATATTTTGTCTGTCTATACTCAAGAAACATGTCGCGCTACGGAACCACGAAATGCGACATTTTATGGGTGGACGAATCCGTGGATTTATCTACGGGCTGCGGAAACACTAAATGCGATATATAAACGACGGACGACCGCGTGGCTTTTTCCACGGGTTGACGACTAGTATATCAATAATACCCGTTGTTTGTTTCTGAGCTATTTTTATAGCCGTAGTGTGTAGGATAACCCGTGAATTTATTACGGGATAACTACTTCTATATAGTAAAAGTATTCGTCCACAAAAAAATCCGTTATGCTTAAACCATGGACGAAATTTCCAAGCTACGTATATAAAATGGGACTTATTTTTATCGAACTTTGCTGAGACGGGCAAATTCCCATGGATTTTAGCACCTTTAGGGCTGTCATACATGTTAGCATATATAAAGGCCCTAAAAACTGTTACTGCTCAGCGCTGGCACACCGTGCTGTCCAGATGGTAGTTGCAGTAAAAAGGGATTGAGTTCCACGACTAGTTTGTAATCGCATTATTTATTGGAAGTAAGGTGGTTAGTATTGTTGAATAACGGTGCAACAATAACCCGATATCGGTACAACAACACATTCACATGACAATCACCTGACGATGAAGAAGTGAGGCGGAGCTAGCTAGCGAGCTAGATATACTATCTTTTGTTATTGACTAACGGCTGCAGTTAAGGGCTTTTTGATGTGGATGGGAAAAGTATTTGGTAATTTTAAATCTAGTTTAACCGTGTTCTTGTATCAAAGCATTTAGGCCTGTAAATTCTGGTAGGTGGTTCGCACAAAGAAACATTTACAGTCGGGTAAACACTTAATTAGGCGACGGTAGGCTAATTAGGGCATACCAACTATTTAGGCGACTCATTGTAGCCTAGTTAGGCCATATGTAACCTAATTAAGACATCACAATATTTAATGGCTTTTCACACATTCCTAAGAAAAAATCGCAAAAAATCTTTGTTTAGAATGGATAGTCTACGCGACCATGATTCCAAAATTGTCACTTGTGCCTCGATATGTTCGCGCAACTAAGAATTTTGTTAAAATGAAATATATAACCTAATTAGGTTAAGTGTCGGCTATTTAGGTAACATTTTCGTCCGCCATATTTATTTTTTCCCTGCGGCGTGAATGGCTGAAATCCATTATTTAAAACAACTAAGACGATAATTGGTCAAAATTATCTGCAAAGTGGACAGATTTGATTCACATAAAAATTGTAGTGCGAAACGAATAATATAATAACGAATTGAATTTATATTGTATAGCTATATCACAAAAAGATTATCGGCGCCATAGATTAGTTGTTATAGCTCTCGTACTCTATGTGCGAGACACATAATATCATGTTTTTGACTATAAACCATCCCTTAGGGGCCGTTGACAAACAGTTTTTGCCTCCGTTAAATAAAATTTTGCCCTCAACTCGTAAAGTGTTTTTTTCCAATGTGAGATCCAATAGAATTATTTCTAAAGCCTATTTTTTGATTGTAAATGGTTGCAATATTTATTTACTTTTCTTAGATGCGCTGGTGGCTGCTTCAAAAATCACCATTATATACAGCATACCTTTTTCTAATGCTCAAAAAACTGAAGCAACATTAAGCTTAGTTTCCAATAGCCTAAATTTTGTTGCACAACATGTTCACAACAGTTGCATAATAGTTACCATTACAGCTTTTTTAAGACACATCTTGTACAACAAAAACGAAACAAGAGATATTGCACAACAAATGTTGTAGAGACATAACAGACAAAAATTATGGATTTTATTTGAAACTTAAAGCAAAGTAACTAAAAAGATTTGCGAAGGAGAGAACGTGTGGCATGTTCAGTTTCATAGTTATTAGGTTTGTTTTGTATTTAATGAATGTTTATTCCCCATACAGATTTTTTGTGTGACTAATTCTTTCAATCTGTGGTCAGTTTTCCTTTTGGTTTCCTTCTGGTTGCGATGGATATTATAAGTGATTATCAGTAGGACTGTCATCAAAATTATGTTATGTTTGAGTCTTCCGAATCTGGCACGGTTTCATTTGGGGACAGTAAAAAACTGTTGAGGCTGTTCAGATCCACATGCTTAATGTGTTGTCCAACTTTCTACTAAACAGACTACTAATGTTAAATAAATTGTCTATTGTTAATTAGTTTTTTAGGTTGATGCTCGCAACTTTAAAGCACTGCCTTCTACAGACATTGCGAACATTAAAAACAATCGATTTAACATGGAAAGGAATTACAGATCAAGTATTGCATAAGCATCCCTTTTAATTGTTTAGAAGAAGTCAACTTGGGTTGAAAAGTCATGCTTTTGAATATGACTTTCATACACTTTAAGGAAAAAATTATTTTATTCTGTTTATTTCTTGCGTCTGCAAATTATTGCCAAAGGGTTTTTGGGTTAATATCAAGAACTGGCCTGTTATTGAAAAAATAATGTGAGGTAGCTTTTAATTTGAGTGATGTAACTGCAAAGAGGCGGATAACTCAAGGCACAGATATTTAAATAGCAATGTGTAAGTGGTGGGCCATCAATATTCTTTAAAATTGATTAAAAATTAAAAGAGAAGGAGCCACCTGTCAGTTGGCTTCTTTATGTTCAATGTAAGGT
Organism: Hydractinia symbiolongicarpus; assembly: GCF_029227915.1. NCBI lineage: Eukaryota > Metazoa > Cnidaria > Hydrozoa > Anthoathecata > Hydractiniidae > Hydractinia > Hydractinia symbiolongicarpus. Next base: position 4,788,555 of record NC_079882.1, on the reverse strand, counting down.
AACAAATTGCCAAGAACGCCAAAGTAGCTACCCTACCAAACAAGGTCAGGCGTTGCTTCTGTGGTCACAAGTTGATGAAAAATGGTCTTGAAAACCAATAAATTATGCTGTTTCAGTCATAGGAACAAATTTACTAACCAATAATTTGACTGAGTGACTGAATCATTTTTGCAGGGACTTCAGGATGGGAAGATTACATATTTTTGATGACAACCTAGGTGTAGGTCTTTTAAAATAACTTTTTTCAGTATATATATATTAGTTATATATAATATATTAATACTTTGATTTACAATTGTGCTAAACCTTTACACGTCACTTTGAAACTAAAACAGGGTCACCATTATTGTTCACTGAACCCTATTGTTTGACTTGTTTTAAAAGGAGAAATAAACAAACTAGAAAAAAGAAATGTATGTCAAAAGTGATAAATTTTGTTTCTCATGGAGCTAGAAAGTTATTATACGTTATATGATTAGACTTTTACACAACATTGAAAATAAGAATTTTTTTAAGTATATAATTACAATTAATGTGCCTATCATTACAATTAATGTGTCTATCATTACAGTACATACATACTTATTAACATGATATATTATTTGTTAATTTACATATATACAGAATCAAATGGTAAAACTATAGTGATTTAAAAGCAATTGTCCACTCTGGTCTTGCTAAATGTATTGCAGTACATATACCCAACACATATTGTCAATAAAGACAAGTCAGGTAGCTTTCAAGTATGGTTTCAGCCTTCCTACTTATTGATGAAAATAAAAAAGGTTTCTAACTTGAAAAAAAAATTCTGAGGTTTTTTTACCTTTAATAAATGTCTTGCAAGTGGGTCACTATAAATGGTAGTTTTTTGTTAAGATACATTTCACATAAAAATATCACAGAGTACCACATGTTTCTATATTGTGGAAATGCTTATACTGAAAATATCACTTTGAATCTTTTTATTTATGCTATTTCAGCGATTATATAATGGCTTTGATTTTGAGTCGTTACACCTTAAGAAACTGAAAAGTTTATTTCTGTTAGAGATTTAAAAAGAATAAAGCATATGTCTTTAGTTTACACTACATTCCTTTTTTCTTTAAACGTTATATAGATTTAATAAAAAATCGTCATAAAAGTATTTTCCATTATAGCAGTATGTTCCTTCTTATATTGCATTTTTTGTTTATTTTAACTGACTGAATTATTTAATTTTATTTGTAGATACAGAATTAAAAAAAATGAAAATTCAAATTGTTATATTTTTATTTGCCATATGTGCAGAAAGTATTAGTGGTTATGGCAGGAGAACTCCGCTTTTTCCAAAACAGCACAGGAATGTAGAAGCTCCAATTTCATACAAAACGTATTGGTATCCTCAAACTGTAAGTTGTATAAATTTTGTTTACATGTTTTTATACGTAATTTTAACTTGCTTTAAAGTGAATGACAGTAGCATGGAAATAGACCTCTCTGTTAAACTTTATTTTAGCTTGATCACTTCACGTTTTTATATCCTGATCGTCAATTTCCTCAACGATATTTGGTTAATGATCAGTACTTTAAGGAAGGTGCGCCAGTATTTTTTTACACTGGCAATGAAGGGGATATTGCATGGTTTTGCAACAATACAGTAAGTCAGTGCCAAAAAAGACTTTACAGATTTTGTACAATGCTTAAAAATCGATGGCTATTTTTTAAATGAAATGACTCTTCCTAGGGATTTATGTGGGATATTGCTCCGGAATTTAGTGCTATGCTGGTATTCGCAGAACATAGGTATTATGGTGAGTCTCTGCCATTTGGAAAAGATTCATACAAGGTATGTCGTTTGGGTAACTCATATAATAGCCACACGCATTAAGTTCAACAATGTTATTAATTGCAATTTATTACTTGTAGGATTCATTACATCTTGGTTATCTGACTTCTGAGCAAGCGTTGGCTGATTATGCTTCATTGATTGATCACATCAGAGTAAGTCGTCTAATAACTAATAATGCATGTATATAATAGTATTATTCATGCCAACACTTGTATCTAATAAAAACAATAATATCATATCTATTTTTTGCAGAAAACCATCCCAACTACAAAGAGCAGTCCATTTATTGCTTTTGGAGGATCTTATGGAGGTTAGTGTCTGCATTTAATCATTTTATCACAATGTATGCAAACTCTAACAGGATAGGAGATTATAAAAAACTAAGATATAAGAAGATATAAGTGGTATAAGAATTGTTTACTTTATCCAGGTTTTTAAAGCGTTGTACTTCCGTTAATACCTTATTTAGCTGAACTGTAATTTTGCTATCATGCCGTATCGTCAGGTAAAACAAGCTGTGTCCAGACTTTAAGTGTATTATTTTTGTAGGTATGCTGGCAGGTTGGTTTAGAATGAAATATCCTTCAGCTGTTGCTGGGTACGTACGCATCACAGATTTGTGTATTAAAATTGGATCTCGCCATCGCTTCGTTGTCTATCGGTTTTATTAAAGGCTACCATAGTGTTGCGTAATATATTGGTTTTTTGAGTGATTAATTTTAAAAATTTATAGCTAATGCGAAAAATATATAACTTATTTCTTTGCTCGAACCCCCTTTTGTTACTACTGCAGACATGTATTTTAGACACAATTTGAGCTATTTTGAGTTTGAAAAGGGTGGCAAAAATGTAAACAGTAGTTTTTTTGTTGTATAGAGCTATCGCGGCGTCAGCACCTATCTTGGCGTTTCCTGAAATGAATGACTGCGAAGTAAGTCACAAATCTGTGTATTTTGTTGTTGTTTTTGCTTTTCTTTTTGTTGTTGTTGTTATTGTTTTTTGCTATTATATAAAAATTAATATAAATTCCAGGAAAGTAGTTTTAAAAAAATATTTTACCTAAGTTATTCTATCAAATCGCAACTGATGACTTCAAGTTGAGTGGTGGAGAAGCATGTAGTTCTTCTATACGAAAGTCTTGGAATACTATTCTTAATATTGGACAAACTGGTACGTATGCAGTCTCGCAGTTTTTGTGTTAAAAAGTATGCACGAGTTATCTTTTTCTTTTTCTCTTTCATTTTTTGCTTTCAAGACAAAGTTTTCGAATTTTTATTAAATCACGCCTGAGAGTTGATTAATTAGATCTTATTTTATTTCACTTAAATATCATTCTTGCGTAAAAATTGGCATAGTAAACAAACTTACATGCTGAAAATGATAAATTTTTTCCCAATGCAGGCAAAATGGGTAAATATTTTATATTATTATATCCAGTACAATTTTTTGTCCAACTAAGTCAGAAATTAAAGTTAAAGCTCTCTATAATTCGAGTTTTGATAATATTTTTACTTTTTATTTTATTTACAGCTCCTGGTCGAACTGAAATAACAGACTGGTTTAAACTGTGTAAACCCCTGACGAAATTTGACGACGTTTATAAGCTGAATAATTGGCTCAGTGAGGTTTGGGTTAATCTAGCAATGGGTATGTTATGCTGGTTTCTGTTCATTTACCCACATTCTCTATTTACAATTAAACCTCCCCTCGAAACGCGTTTGTTTAATAAAATTTTGTTCTCTGTTTTTTGCGGTCTGTTTTCGAAATCTACAAGTTTTAATATTAAAACTTTCTTTTTGTTCTGTTGCTTTTTAATAATAAAAAGACTTAGTAGAGATCAAATTTTGGTTATTACCATGTGCTATTAAGTCAATAGAAAGTAATCATTGGTTTGTATTATTTATACTTGCCATTTTTAAAACCGATGAAGTCTTTTACTAAAAGTCCACTTTTTTCAAAATATCTCTTTTAATAATTTATACTAATCTTCTAGTTGACTATCCTTACCCCGCAAACTTTCTGGAAGATTTGCCAGCCTGGCCTATCAAGGTAAGTTTTTATACGAAGCGACTTCAACATGCAATCTAGAAAATTTCAATAAATTTGTTTTCGTCCTTTAATAAAATAAGATCAGGTATGATAATAGTTTTTGAAAAATGTTAAATCAAATATTGTGACAGCTGTCATCTCGTAACGAAGCTTTTTCCTCGATCCTTTTTAATGTTTAAGATTTTAATATTTTCGTGAAGCCTGGGATTGATGTATCATATATCAATATAGGTGGTATGCAAACATCTTCAAGATGGAAGTGCGTCAGGAGACCAGCTTGTTCGAAATATAGCAGCTGCAGCAAATGTATACTTTAACTACACTGGTACTGCTACCTGTTTGGATATCAACCAACAAGCTTCTGGAAACCTTGGTGATCAGGGATGGGACTTTCAGGTAATGACTGACATTATTTGCTTAGTTTTAGTTTTGTAAATAATTACTATGTGTTATATTTTCATTGTTATATTTAGGCTTGTACAGAAATGGCGATGCCATTATGTCAAGACGGAGTACGTGATATGTGGTTGCCTTATGAGGTATGTCAAGTCAGCTTTTTATTTGTTTAAAAAATCTCAATTTTGGCTAATAAAACCAGTACCTCGATAATAACAAAACTACCTTGTTTTAACGCAGTGGAATTTTGAGGCATTTGCTGAAGGATGTAAAAAGCAATGGGGTATAACAACACGGAAGTATTGGGCACAGTCTCAATATGGCGGATTTAATATCAACGGTGCAAGCAACATCGTATTCAGGTATAAAGCGGCAATTTAGCTTTTTTACCGTTGCATTTAAAACCATATTCTAAATGAAATTTATAAGTCACTTTCTGATTTAGCAATGGCAAATTAGATCCTTGGTCCGGTTATGGTGTTTTAAATACCACCAATCCACGAATTACAACCGTTTTTATCAAAGACGGAGCACATCATTTGGATCTGAGAAAATTGAATCCACTTGATCCTCAATCGGTCATTGATGCAAGAAATGTGCACAAGAAAAGTATTAGCTCGTGGATTGCCGAATGGCACGAGAGTCACTGAATTACTGAGAAACTTCAACATATTTCACGACTAATCATCACATTCAAATTGTTTTTCATAATAAAAGATCATCCTGAACGAATTTCACATAGCACTTTTTGTAAAAATATCATTATTTAGCTTATATTTATCGCAAATAGTTTTTATTTGTAAATTTTGCAATTTTACGTTAGAAAATAATTTTTGTACTTTTAGCTTCTGTATTTGCATTTAATGAAATCGAATTTTCAATTTGTTCTTGTTTATTTTATGTGTGCAGCAAAACCCTGCGTGTGTTTCGTCTATATAGTAATTATTAGCTGATAAGTGTGGTATATATAATTAAAATTAAAACCTTTGTATCTACACATTTATATTTCTTTTTGACCACTAAACAAATGAAAACCATCTTGTGAGATACCTTAAGTGTACCAATTTTCGCGAGCTAACAAAAATTGCATTACACGAGGATTTAAATTAGCAAATCAATGGTTTTTTGAAAATTTCGCGAGGATTTATTTTCGCGAATTCCCCATTTGGTAATATTTTGCGTGGATTTAATTTCGCGAATTTGGGCGAAATTCGCAAAAATCGCGAAAATTTCTCCTCGCGAAAATTTGTACACTTAGTAGCTTCAGGTTTAAAATGCATCAGGAAAAATTTGAGAGCATTTATCATATAGAAGACCAAAACATGTACTTTCGTCGTAAGGAGAATCTCGACAACAAGTTTGTTGTAATAATCATGGTGAGTAAAATAATATTAACATGACCTTTACATCACGTTACTAAGCTATGAAGGTTTATTCTCGACTATTTAGGAAACCAAACAACTCAAATATGTTTTTTATACATGGTGGTCTATTTTTGGGTTTATACGAATTGACTGTGAATAAAGGAATACGGTGATCTCACGTATCTGATGTTGCGGTAGTAAAAACAGGTTTTTCGTCAATTTTGCGGCAGGAAAAACTTACCACAATCTTTTTTAGATAACTTTATTACTCACATTTATACTGAAAAAAAAATAATAGTAATGAAAAATTAAAATTGGGAATGTTTTAGACCTTTCAATGCCCGATATAAAACGTTTGCAGCAGACAGATTTTGTAAAATTACGCGGTGATTTATTTTCACGGAACGTCAATTTAAATTAATTTGCTGGAATTAAATTTTTAAAATTGTCTGAGAGTAGTGTGTCCTGTGTTTCACTTTTTAAAAGTTGCTGTTGACTTAATGATATTGTCAAAATTTGTTAAGTGAGATTTTATTAATAAATTTGAAAAAAAAAATTGTTTTCAAATCTAATAATTTTGTAAAGTAATAAAATTACCCCTGGGAGAATTTAAAACTCAGAGATTTTCGGTGGAAATGGACAAAAAATGTACTATATTCAAAGATTTAAGAAAAAATGCTACTGTAAGCCATTCTTATCCTAAGAGTTCTGTAAGATTTATCTCAGAGGTCTGGGGATGAGAATGGCTTTGAGTAACATTGCCACAAAGATCATACGTGATCAAAAGAATAAAATCGCATAAAGACCTCTCTATATGAAGCACAAACAAACCTCCCCAGGTCTCATTGTTACAACTGTTTAAGTTGCTAGGTAACAAGTATAATGGCTGATGTAAACGGAGCATCAAATATATTATTACGTACAGTATGTATACACCCGTGAAGCCAATATTTTTTTGTCACATTGAAACATGATAATCGAAATGAGACTCTCTTCATTAAAGATCAGATTATGTCAGATGTGGATAATTAAAGTTAAGAAGGTGAAGAGGATCATAAATAGATTTCTAATTGTCTTGTCTATTTTTTATTTGTTGTATATATCATTGTAATTTTACTTGTCGTTGTAATTCATTACTAATTTTGCAATAACGCATCTCAATTAACTCAAGCCTATTAAATTCAACATGGCGGTTGGTTTTATTGCATAAAAGACTTAAAGGTTGTTAATATTAGAATCTATTGAAATGATCTTTATAATAAATTAATCAACTAAAAATTTGCATTAAAAGTTCTTTTTATATACATTTAGTTGGTTTAATTAAATGCGATTTTTATTTGTGTTGTTAACATGCTGTAAATATATAAACAAATATATTTGTTTGCATTAAATGTAGATGGTGCCTATGAAGTTTTTGTTATTAATTCTGAGATTTAATGAATGGAGGAATTAAAAGTGGTTTGTTTGTTGTTTAAAACATAACAAGTAGATTTCAGACACAAGTTGGCTGAAATAAGTTGTACTTATATGGAAAGCTGTTTATGTTGGTAGAAATATGTTAAAATGGCAAGTATCTACTCCTTCAAGTAAATCTACACCGAAAAGCGACGACTGTGACATTTCGCCATCTGTGACAAATGAAAATTATCGTTTTTCATACGATGCTCGAGATATAGAGAAAATTGTCACGAGTAATCTAAACAACACAAATGATGAAGAAAAAACTCCACGTGGTCGACTGATCTTCCAATTGGAGGACAGCGATGAAGACACATTAGTGGATGAGCAAGAAAAACAGCAACATAACACGCAATTTGATTGGTTAACCGAGAATTTCTTAAACAGTGTTTACCTTGATTGTTCAATTGGAAAGTGCTCTCATGTAGAAAACGCATTAAATGAAGTACGTCAATGGATTCAGGTAATTGTATATGATATACCGCTCTATAATATTAAATTTAAATTGCCTTGCTCCTTCGACAGTGATTCTTATTGGTTAGATCCCGCAATATTACTTCCTGTTTTTCTAGGTCTGCTATAGTATCAGGAATAACAATTGGACGTTACTAAGGCTCTAATATATTGATCCTGTAATCTTGTTTTGCATTATGTGTTACGTTAAAACTAACCGTACTAAAATGTTTACTTTGTAATGTGATAGCAGTCCTGCATGTCTACACCTAAAATCTTATCATGTCACTATATTGTCAACCCCCAAAAAGTCGGACTGTTAAGACGGCTGTTTTCCACTTTACTAAGCAATTAAATGCTTGTTTGGTGTTTTAACAAGACTTGCCATGTCTGTTTCGATTGACTATTTCTTGCTGACTATAAGAATTTCATGGAAATGAAGGATTTTGTTGTTGTTGTTGTTGTTGTTACTTAATAAATAAGTTATCGAAATTTCTGAAACGGTTAGCATTAGTATGGATTGCAGGTTTCACGTACACGTGTAGTATGACAACTCTCACAATATTGGCCAGCTTTCTCCTTGTCAGATCTTTGTCTACCTAAATTGTTGGCCGCAGGAAGAGTCTTTAACACAAACTGTCGCTCCTTATTAACTGACATCAACCTTGAGACGTGCAAAATCAAAACTTTCGAAAACTTCATTCATTTATGAAGCTCATAGAAACCTTTTTTTCGTCTAACATCCGTTACAATACTGTGAGATTACCAGTGATTATAACACCAATTAATACGTTTCAGCATCGTAACATCATTATTGATAAAAAAAATAATGCAAAATATGTGAATAACAAACAGAAAAATTAAATTATTGTGGTAGTGTGGTTTTACACATCAACAAACGGCTCATGTAATCTTCCAGCTGTCATATTTGCTAATGTTTATTCATTTTTGGATTCATGTTTTGTTACATGAGACACCTATAATTATTATTTCGAAAAAAATTGTCATGAAATAATAACTCAGCAAGGGGTGAAAAATATCAAACACCTTTTGAGTTGTCGGTCTCTAGCATAAAAAAGGTATAGGCATTAAAAACAATGTCTAAGTTTTGAATTTTAAAGCTTAATTCCGGATCTGTATTTAAAATTTGCTTTTTGTGCTTTTCTCTTGTACTTCTTTTACCTGTACACTGTGATTATATCTCAATTCATTTTAAGATATTATTGGAGAGCTCAGTATACTTGGAATATTATTACTTTAGTTTGTCTCCATATTGATAAATGCTTGTACTTCCAATCATACACGTGAAGGTGGATCGGGCGGAAATTGTTTCCGAGATATCCAGATATCGAAGTAATCACGTGTAAACAAATTAAACTTTATTGAAAAGAAAGAGAGTGCGAAAAGTGTTTGTAAATTTATATTTCCCCTTTTTTATTAAATTTCCATTTTAATTAAATACTTAATGATTACTTTCCAATGATATAGAAATGAAAAATGTAACAATAATAACGATTTAGGTGTTTTATGTATCATTAATAACAATACAAAAGGAAAAACGATATGCCTCTTTGTTTACATATTTAAGGACATATAAACCTATCCTAATGTAATGGTCAATACTTTTGTGGTTAACCATTTTCTACATCAAGGTTATTTATAGCAATTTTGGTGTTTGTGTTATGAGCAAGACTAAATTGGGTAAGAATAGCATGGATCACAAAGTAACAATAATTGGTTGTCAATTTTATGTAAATATTTTTTTGTGTCGCAGATTTATTTAAAAATATATATATACATTATCAGTTCTTTTTAAAGGCGGACCTAGTGAATTATTCTAAAAGCCATTATACGCCCATTTTAGGTGCATTATTTATAACATCCATCTGTTAAGACTTAGAGGGTTAAGAGTATTAAATTTTGATCCATAGTTAATATCCTAGTATTGCATTCTCTTTTTTACACAATTAACTTATAAAATCCTTTTACAATATTGATTTCTTTAGATGGTTGGTGGTTGTCAGTTTTTAGTTCTGTTTCTGTTTTGTGGTAAAAGTTTTACAACAAAAAATGTCGTTTCGTTTTCATCTTCGCCGGTATGAATTCTGCTTAAGCGTGCAAACATTACATACGGAAACTCATAAAATACATGAGGAAATTTTACTTGTCAAATGTCATCGCTTGAATGGTATTATACAAGTTCTGTGTTTTCGTTTTACTGCGAACTTGACAGTTTGATCAATAACTTCTTTGACGTTTTTGCACTTCTCCAAATCATAATCAAACAGCACGGAGTTTGGTCCGACACTTTCCAGTTTGTGTAAAATCGAACACTGCAAGTATCTTTGAGCTTTAATCTTCTTTGCGAGTCGTTTACTATCACGCACGGGTACGGTCAAATCTCTCTTCAAGAATTTATCTTGAATGGAAATTGTCTCTCGTAGAGGTTTCTTCTCTGTGCCCGACATTTCGTCAATATTAAGCCCCAAAAGAAAATACGGAGTTTTGGGGAAATATTTTTTAATCTCGTCTAAATATTTCGTACGAACGTTATATAAAGTCTTTGAGTTATTCTGATAAAAACACAAGATTATTACGTCAACATCACTCATTCGTCTCTCGTAATCATTGATACGAATTTTATCCATTGGCGATCTGGTCGAGGCAGTTCTTGTAGTTGCGACACGAATGTTTACATCCACTTTTACTTTACTAACAACAGTTGTAACCCCTTTTGTTTCGCATTCCTGTAAAACAAACTTCGTATCTTGTCCTGTTTTAATGTTATAATAAGCACGAACTAAGTGTTCAAAACATAAAGAATGATCACCAAGGATCATAATGGTGACTTCTTCTCTTCTGCCTTCCATGTTAACGAAATGCTCAACAAATGCGATGTGTCTACCACGATCGATTAGCTTCTTGCAATAAACTTTTAATATATTTGTGTACTTAATGAGTTGATGGTTAATCGCCTTGTGCCTTCTATTACTCTCATGCAATCATTTCGGATTAATGTGCTTAGAATAATATGTTGTTTTACCAAGGGTTTATTGAACATACCATACTAATTAAAATGTCACCATAGGTATGCTGCGTCCTAATATTAAGGTATGCTAAACATGTCAGTTTGTCACGAATTCTAACTTCAGTTACGACGTCAGCTAAAATCAGCTTAATTATGATAAACATGATTTTTATACTGATTATTTTACTTACGTCATTTGTAATGTTTTCACAACAATGATAAACCATATCAGGAAGTTTCTTTCTCCTCAGTAAGGGTCACTAAGGGAGTTAGTTTATACAACTTGAGATTTCGTGTTTATATAGTTCCAATCCTAAATAACATTGGGTAAAATCCTTTTATTTAAGTGCGTGGAAACCAGGGGATACGTCAACGATCATATTAGGAATGACAGGCCACATATTTTTTATGTTTTGTACAAATAACGGTTTTATTGGTTGGTGAAGTTACGTCAATATCACGTACTGTGTATCGCCCTTATCAAAATAAAAACCGTTACGAGAATATTCAAAACACTGTCATTTCAACTGTCCTAGAATATTTAATAATAGACAGCTCTAAGCAACAATGACCTGAAAGAACTTTCTGCTGATTCATGCATACCTTGTCGAGGAGTTACTTATTCAATCAAAACAAAAAATTCCCGCTGTTGCTGTTGTTGTTGTTTTACAAGAACACCGAACTTTCCAAAAGCCTTGAGGCGTACATCTGTCTTTCCATGAGCTACAAGACGCTTGCCATTGTGATAAAAAGACTGATCCGAGATTGGCTGCAAACAAACTTTTGTCCGTGCATCAAAGAATAGTTTATTCCAACGAATTAGATCATGCGCTCTATTTATAAACACAATATTCAAATAAGAAATATTTCTCCATTGTTTTCTTTCTTTAAAAGTAAAAAGAAGTCAATATTTTAAAGATTATTAGGGGCAGACCTACAATTTTTGTCACGTTTTGCAATTTTTTCCTCGATGGTCAGACTACACCACAAACTTATGTTAAATTAGGTTTTAACATTGATTTTCTGGATAATAGATTTTCGTATCAAAAAGATTTTTTTGTGAAACTAATTAAGATTGCCGGCACTCCTTTAGAAGAAAAAGTTCGCGTGACGAAAATTATTTATTTGTCGCCCTTTAAGAATGTTTTAATAAAGGTAACTTTAATCCCTTTTTTAAACATTTACTATATTTGGTAACGCAGAAATGTCTTTTTTTAGGGACTTATCTAAAAATACAATGACGGTTAATGCGTGTTAAAGGCTTGTTATCATTTGACTGGATTTTCCGCTATAGCGCATGTACACGAGCTTTTTTAAATGCATACGGTCTTCGATAATTTTTTTTTACAGTGGGCACGTGCTAACAAAAAATATCACAAGCTTTTTGTGTTACAGCGGAAATGGCAGAAAAAAAGAAACGAAGTTTTAGCAATTTTGTCAGCATGTACTGTCAAATTGTCTTAATTTTTTCCGTTTTTATACAAACTGAGAATTGAATTTCACAATTATAAAAATATACTGCAAAAATGGTCACGAGATAACCTTCATATGCAAGTGTATCAATTTGTATATTTTTTAGGTTCTTTAGAAGCTCCCTGAAAGTGACTTCTGTTTCTGCTACTTAAATTAATTTTCAATAAAAATAAAAAGTTGGAAACTGAAAGATAATGGAGTTTCAAGCTTTAATTTATCAACTTAAGAAGCTTTCTTTCCTCTTAGAGAAAACCAAAAATTGGAGTTATTTTGAATTGCTTACTAACTTTAAAATCATTACTTCTTACTGGCTTATTTTTTTCTGAGATAACTCGTCACTACATAAGAATTTATCATATATAACACGTTTGTACTAAAAGCGAAGAAATTTGAATTAGCATGAGCTCTCATACTTAGCCTGAAATGTTTATTATATTGGGCGACATCGATGTTTTCGAAAATCGCTTGTGATTGGTTAGAACTTACGTCCTAGCAACCGTGTTTAAAGTGTAAATATGGTAGCATTAAATGTATAAATAAACACAGAAAAAAGTAAACAAAACGCGAAACAGAAGTGAAACTTAATTTTATCTTTTAAAGAATTTTATGTTGTAGCTACAATAAAAAATGTTTACACGATATTCGATTTAAAAAAAATATTTTTAGTTCGAATGTGCGTTCCATATGGGAATAGTTTCTATAAAGACATGGTTTCTACATCCTGCTTATAATGTTATATTTTTTTGTCGTAAAATGCAGTACCCGGATAATAATCCATCGGGCAATACCTTCGAATATTGACCTCTGTCGCATATTGCCCTCACAAGCTCGGGCAATACTTTGCTTCCGGTCAATATTCTCCAGTATTGCCCTCATAAACAGTTATTATAGAGTTACTGTTAACCGTCGGGATTTTGCAAGCGGGCAATACGGGTTTTTAGGTATTCTGATTGGCTTAGCGCTCCTGACGATGGGTCGTTATGGAGCGTTATTGCTCGTCGTCAAGAAATATGATAGCTTAAATTGTTAACAAGCACAAAAAACAAGTTTCAAAAAGCATTGGAAATGCATAAATCTAACTCCTACAATACATTGATCGATAAAAACATTTTTATAGGATAGAAACAACAAAAATGTTTAACGAAGTTTAACTGTTAAAATAACCAGATTCAGCAACATTCTGTGCTTCTTCAACATGGCTAGTTAATTAGTTACATTGTACATAAAAGAAGATGATTTGACATCCAGTTTTACCAAAAATATTAAATACAGGACGACGAAATTTTAACAAACGATGTCTCCTCTTGTTTTCAGATTCGTTCTTTCGGCTTTTTGGTTATTCAGTCAATTTAAAACTCGATGAAGCACATGTTATTCTTGGCGAGCTAGCTAGCTAGATACTCAAAAACTTTACTTCAATATTCGCTGTAACTAAACTTTAGTTGCACATTCAAATTTACACATTATCGTCACACAACGTAATGTTTTGTTTACAAAATTTTGTTCCATAGGGACTTTTGAATTCTGCATAGAATGTTTGTCTCTAGACAGGACTATTTCGAATTTTGACCTCGAGTGTTAACAAAAGTAGTGCTAGTGAGTTATATTATTATAAGAACACTAAACCAAAATTCTTATTTTTTTATTTATATCTAACTCAGACAATTAACAAATACAATAATAACCGATTACCCCATGCTGTACCAAAAATATCACCCACAATCATAGCACTGACTTCGCAAGCTTGGTCGTCACTTAGACCTTGGGCGATACTTTTCAGGATAGCCCGGGGTGATCGGTTATTATTGTATTATTCTTACATTTTAATCCATTTTATTTTCAGCACCAAGCAAAAAACAAGCATAGGAAAAGGTCAAATTCTGAACAGTAGTTATGGCCACATTCGTTGAAAAAAATCTGTAGATCAAAGGCTTTATCCCTCATAAAAAGCGGCCTTAAAACGTTCAAACTTAACAGATGGTCACTTCTGTCAATAAACATTACTATTAAGGTATTAGCTTTTAATCTGAGTAGCTATCATTATTTTTAGACTGTGTTGGACATTGTTCTTCCAAATGGTGATTTGATAAGTCACCTAAAAGATGGAGTTGTATTGTTACAGTAAGTGTTTTAATGAAAGTATTGATAAATTATTTTTTACTCTGCTATATAAGGTTTGTTGTACTTATTTAGATTTATTAAGAAGATATTTGGAGACAACTATTACACTAGGTTAATGAAGAAAATGCATTTTTCGTCAAAACAGGTATACGATTAGATAACTTCCCTATGTAGGAGTTATCTCCAAAATCTTTAATAGTAGACAAAACAGCATGTTGTACAGTCTCAGATTTTGAGGAAGAATAAGAACAAAGCAAAAACAGCACCAGGCCCAAATGATCGTTTTTAACATTAAAAAACCCGAGATTGAAATTTGAAATAAAATAAGAACAATCCAGAATGTAAATTCTCTAGTAGTTTTCACTCGAACTGCTGACAATTGTTTTTACTTGTGATATCATCTTTTGTCACCTACAATAACTGCTCCAAAATACTCCTCTTAGCTCAATTGAACATAACAAACTATAAAAATAAAATGCTTCACATAAATCTATTAATTTCAGAGAAATTTGAGTAAAAAAGTTTTAACCCTACTTTTCAGAGCCCTAAAAAGTCCAACCTTAATAGGGTTGAATTAGAGCAAAATAAGGCTGAGTTCTGCAGTTGTTTCTTCTTATTAAGAACAAAATAAAAACAAGTGAGCCTGAAAAGAGTCAAAATATAAGAGCAACGAGCCTCAGGTTTACTGGACCTTACAAAAAGAGTTTGTAATGGAGTGATTGATGAAATCAACCTATTTGCAGAAGTTTTATAAATTGAATTCATATTGTAGCATATCCAAACATCTTTACGTTTCGTTTTTTTTTTTTGTGATGCAACGAGCAGTAACGAACTGGAATTAAAACTTTCTATAGGTTATTGAAAAAATGTAGAAGTGTGCTAATCAGCTCAATTTTGATGTGTTTTTTTTTTTAATTGAAACGGTAGTCTAAGAGGCTTAAGTTAAATAAAATTCACATAAGCGCGAACATTAAAATACACATCAGGTTATGTTTTTGTTTTTTTAAACAAATTTTGATTTAAAAGATTCGTGTAGTTTTATTGACAAGAAGTGTTTTCTTATGGTTAACGATGAAAGATACGCTTGTGTGTAGCTATATTAAAAACATTGAATTTTGCATGATATAATCATTGTATTTTATTACTTTTAGCTAGCCTGCAATGTAATCTTTGTGCCTTATTTCTATCTAATTCTTAGAACTTCTTTTTTCCTTCTTTGGTTATTGAAAATAGACTTAGAGTGAAATTACAAGCTTTGTTACACCAGCTCCATGTACTCCGAAGTATTTTAATTAGCAAAGAAAATGATAATGTGCTTCATCATTTTTAACATTTAAGGTTGTAAAATATTCGTTTTTCATAAAAAAAATTATAAATACAAAACCATGTGACGCATATTGAACGTTTTTAACTGGTTCCAAGCATTATGGTTTAATTTCTTTTTTAGTGTGCAGGCTGCTTTCTACCTGGATGTATATGCTCGTTGCCAAATGTAGATTTTGTTTACTTACACCGTATAAGCACTCTCTTGTAGTTGCTTTCAACGTCTGCATATCAGATTACAATGTGTGAAACAATAACACTTTCATTTTTAGGAGAATCTAACAACATTTCGGAAAGTATGCAAGAAAATTGGTTTGACGGAAAATCAACTATTCGATGAAAGCGATTTGGAGTATGTAGCGCGTGTGGTGGAATACAGGTGTTGCACGAATACTAATGTTATTGATTTTTATTTTACTTTGTGTGGATAGATAACGGTGATCTTTGACAGGCCATTAATCATGGATCTTTAATAACTGAGAAGAAGATTCAGAATCAAAATATAAATTTAATACTATTTAAGTTTGCAATTAACGCGCGATAAACGTGTGTCATCCATTATCTTATTTCCAGACGTGAGTTTCAACCAAAACAACTTTATACCGCCACGTGAAAGAACAGT
This sequence comes from Hydractinia symbiolongicarpus, assembly GCF_029227915.1. Lineage (NCBI taxonomy): Eukaryota > Metazoa > Cnidaria > Hydrozoa > Anthoathecata > Hydractiniidae > Hydractinia > Hydractinia symbiolongicarpus. Next base: position 4,772,440 of record NC_079882.1, on the reverse strand, counting down.
AGCTATTTGAATAATAGATCTAATGATGCTAATTATAAATAGTCCAGCCGACCGGCAACTCCTTGATTGTGGTTTAAAATCTCCTTTCCTCTGTGCGAAAAGAAATAAATTGCTATAATTTGAGAGAAATCAAGTGATAATGAAAAATGAGATATATTACGTAAGAGGAATTAAAATAGGAAACTTGATCAAGCTACATACAAAAATCTTGTGCCTTCAGTAACAGCTCGTCAGTAACCATGTCAGGTAAAATTTATTATCTAGTTACCTTTGAATATTATTTAAATCATCCTTTAACACTTTAAGGTTTAATGAATTCATGTAAATAGTTTGTTATGGGCCGTAAGAAAACACAAGTTGTCACTGTAAAGAGATTACAGGTAAACATGTTCGCGTCAACTAACTGTGGAAGTAAAAACTTGCCTTTACAGAGGTTAAAGATGTATGTTTACTTTGACTCCGAGAAGTTCTATTATATAAATATTATTATTAAATATTATAAATATTATTATTAAATATTATAAATATTATTGATCGTATAGATGATAGAAAATATCTCACACATTTTCTTGTATAGTGTGATCACAGTTGTTAGATTAGTGTTTAATCCTTACACTTAAATATCCTCCTTTTATCAATTTTATGCATCCCGTTTGACTGCAATAAGATGATATGGCCATGCATGATCTGTGTGGGAAAGTGACAATATTGTCCGTGCTGTGATCGAAAGTGTTTACAAAATTTGACTCGATGTGAAGTTAGTGCTTAACTAGATTTTAAAGTTTAAGAAATAATTAGGCATTCAAGGTAATTTGTTAGACAATTTTTAAAACAAAAAAATCATCATATGAAGAGTTTTTATTCTTGCTTGCTTTAGCATTAAAGTTGCTTGTTCACACAAACAGCTAACTGTAAAATCAAGAAGGGATTATCTCACAGACAGATGTATTTACCAGCGAAGTATTAAGTTTTACCAGTAATTGTCTTTAATGGTAACACCTTTAACTTAATAACTTTCTCTATGATGTTTAGTTTATATGAACAAGAATGGAACTTGAGGTTACGTAAGGTAAGTAATAGTCTTCGTGACATTTTTTATAGTTTACAATTAGTTTGTTTCTGCTCTGGAATGCTGTTGTTGTTGTTTTCATTTTTGTTTTGTTTCAAATGTTTTGTAGCTTTTGCTTTAACAAAACCCAAAGACAAAACAAAACCATCCGCTCATATAAGTTATCTTCCTCGTTATAGTGAGTCGTAGACCCAAACTCTGTTCGTTGCTGTGTCACTTTGTTAAAAACTGTTAGGTTCAGTTTTTTTGAATTTTTTTTTTTTTTTTTTGCTAAAAGAAAACCTAAGGGAATTTTAAGCACAGATGACCTTAATAGGTCTTGCTATATAGGTAAGAGCATAAAAAATAGCGTTGATCTTTCCAATGGAAGCATCAGAATATTCTTTACTCGTTCTAAATATGCGATCAAGAAGATTCGTTTGTTTGTAGCGTTTAGTTTTTCAACTGAAGCAATTATTGTGACACACAGGATACTTCAATTCATTTTTAGCTGCATAAAAATTTCCTGATCCAATATTCTCCACTTTCTCGTTCAGGTTGTTATTTTGAAATATATTGAGCATTTAGCCACTTACTTAATTTGTTCTGTTAACATAGTTAAAGTTAGATAGCAACACAAACATTTCCCATCTTTTTCTTTCTGTGTGGAAAAATTGTAGTGCAAACTAATCTTTGTCTAGGTACAAGGCTGATTTTTTTCTTTTTTATATCTATATTGATTTATAATTACATTTTAATGCACTCACATATTGATGCAACCGACTCTCCTCCTTAGAGCTTTTTAATTTGTTTATGAAGGTTTAGAGAATGGAAAGTTTTCCCACGTTTTAGATCCTGCTTGCTTTTTACTGGTTGGCAAAAACATTGAAAGAACTGAAGAAATATGATAGATTCATATCTGGTTTTAATTTTGATTCGTTTTATGGATTGATAAACACAGAAAAACACGAAAATATTATTGTGAGTTCTTTTTATATTAAATATCTTTACACAAATCATGGTTTTGGGCAGAAACTTACCTTTAGATTGGATGTTTGATTCGTTCAGGTCTTAAAGCACAGACACAATTTTATCTTTAAGAGAACTGTGCATGGGATATCACCCTGTCGAATTTCGATTCTGGAATTATAATGAAAGGAACAGTTATTGATATGTTATTTAAGGTTTTCGTGATAAAAGCAACAACAACAACAAACAATTGTGATTTCTATTACTCTCCACCTTTTTTTCTTCAGTGGCTATTATCATGTCATGTAAAATATTGACTAACATAATTGGTACACGGAAAAAGATAGAAATTGTAGCATTTTCAAAGTTCTCTGTAAAGTCAAATATTCGCTTTTTTGCCTAATATGCTTTTATATAATTTTTTTTGTTTTTTTTAGTTTCTTGACGAAAAATCCTTAGAGATGCTTCATAAGCCTTCTCAATACCAAAATTGCTCCTCACTAAAGAAACATAAAAAAGTTGTGAAATTTCATGATCATGTGCTGCAGCATTGTTGTTCTGTTGAAAATATTGCTAAACCGTATTTTCGCATCGTCAGGAAAGATGCTCCACCAAAGGTATTATTTCTTCATCAGTAAAATTTTAAATTATAAAGCAGTTTTATGGCTTTATTATGGATGTACCTTTTAGTCTGAATATAATTGCTTCAAGGAAAAACAACAGAGAGAGGTATTTTTGGAAGAACACATTTAATCTATCTATGCAAAATTAAGAAAAGGAGCGTCTTTTAGCTTGACATTAATTTTAACTATTTGTGGTAACAAAATGATAAGAGTAGAACAGGATTCATTATAAAACCAAGCGTTTTAAGACTACAATCGTGGACAAAAAAATTGACGCAAAATTGTCATTACCCTGCGGCCGACTGGCTGTAAAATCGCTGCGTATACGCGTAGACAAGGTGGATAGCGATCACAGTTTGGTGGTACTCTTTCCGGATTTTCGGGCAATTTTTAGCAATTTTTTAAGCCATCCACGCAAAAACCGGAAAATTTGTTAAATAACTTTTATTTAGCTGTCAGAAACTTCAAACAGAATGCAAAAATTCGCTCTGAACAAAAGTAATTAAATTTTAGGCAGGTAGTGGCATTTTTAAGAAAATTCAAGCTTCTGATGACGTCACAGAAAATGTGCTGACGCAAGCAAAAATTTATTGCTGCCATTTTTTTCCTTTTATGACGTACTATATGTGTGTTAAGTTTGATTCAATTTGAACAACCCTATGAAAAGTTATTGGGGGGGGGGGCGGATTCCCCCCCCCCCCCCGGTCATAGTATGTTCAAGAAAACCCCTGACCGAATAGGGAGAATCCACCGGTATATCAGATAAATTTGTTTGAAATGATTTGAGGACATCATATCGGGTTTGAATTTTATATAATAACCTCATTCAATTACTAATATTTCATTAATGGCCAGGGTCATTTAATTATAGATGAACGAACATCAATAACCAATTATGTGTTGCGTTTTTAGAACACGTTGTCATAGAAATATAACCAAGGTCAGTATTATAGCGGAGAATGCATTAAGTGCCAAAAGTAAATCACGAAACCTTTTGCTAAAATGATTTATTGATAAAAACGAAGAGAAATGGGATAAAAAATCCTCATTTGTAATTAATCCTGCAGCTACGAATGAAAAGGTAATTATGATGATATACAATAGGAATTTATATTGCTTAATTTCTGGCGTTAGTTTCTGAAGGAGGAGAAAGTGATATGTAGCTATGAACAGATAGTTGCGTTAGTGAAGACACGAGCGTAAGAACTGCACATACGCGATGCATATAGAGAAAAATTTCATCGAAAAGTTGTAGCTTTTTTAACCAACAGGTTCGTATTGATTTTGAGGTTTCGCACGTTTATTTTTTGTATTATTATCTGCATTAATGTTTTACAAGAAATAGCCAAGCGATGGGTTTAGTTTTAAATATTTCGTGCACTTCTTAATAAAGTTTAAATTTTAAGGTGTAAGGGATAGATGGGTGTGTCTAATTCAGCATATTCAAAGTTCTATGTATCTAAAATAGCAAAACTATATTTCTGTTTTTTAAAATAAACCTGTTTAATGAGAGTATGGCTTCAGTGTGATCCAAATAGCTACGGATAATTTCTGAGGAATTATCTCTCCTTAAAAAAGAGTCGAGATTAACATTGAAGAAGAGGAGTTAACATGCTAACGTTATTTTGGTAAATTTGAACATTTATTTTTTTGTGTGTCTAACAGGAAAAAATAAAGTATCTTATTCGTAAAAGTTATAATGGCAAGTACTTAATAACTTGCCTCTCTTTGCTTTTAACAAATTCCGGTATTGACCTTATTAAATCTTACAAGATGAATAAAGTACATCGGTCACTCTCCACCGTTGAATACAACTCTTAGCGAATTAGACATCGTGGAAAGTGCATGTTTTAGAAAGCAGTTAAAATGGGAACGGCACCAAACATAAACCATTTCTTTTCTTTAACCAACACTTATAACTCAAGGGTTACCATTTTGAAGAGTGGAGTATTACTTTTTAACTACTCGATAGCCTGTCTCTTACATATCGCATTTCGTGTTTCCGCAATACTACCCAATGTGTTACAAACAGACGGACAACGGGTATTATTAATATAGAAATTCTGCCTGTACTTCTGTCTTTACGTTGTCATAGCAACTGTTGCAGAAGTACTGGTAACTAAGGTTCAAAAAACTCTTCCTATATTTGAATGTTTATACTGTTATAGAGCCATAGTGTTCTTAAATTTAAGGTGATACAGTGCGAAATTCCTTTAAAATCGGCGCCTTATAATCTTAAAAATTTGTATGAAATTTTAACGTGTTTTGTGATTGCTTTTTTAACGAAGGAAAAATAAACGTGCGAATTCTTTGAGTTTATTGAGAAGTATAAATGCTTTCATTCATTTTTTTTATTTCATTTACGCTTTAAAAGAGTATTGCTTTTTAATATCGAATCGATAAGTGTTTGACTGGATTTGAACTTAGTAACATCTAATCTAATGTAGCAGTGTACGAAATGTTATACTAAAGTTGCAGGTTTTATTTTCTGTTTGAACGTATATTTTTTAAATTTTTTAGCTTTGCGTGTTTTAATTTTTATTTGTAAAAACTGCATTTTCTTTGATTGATTGAAATGAAAAAAGATTGTTTACTAACATGTTTAACCTTCACAAATATTTACCATTTCAACATTTTAAATCACCGTTTTACCAATTAACTGCGTTGAATTGGAAATCGCATGAATGAAGATGTGACAAACTACATGAAGTTATAGGCGAATCAAAATTCACAGAGCTTTGCACGATCGTTTTAGTGTCAGCGAAACAGTGTTCATGGATGTGACTTTCCACTCGAAATGTCATCTTATACACAACATTACGAGAATTTTTTTCGCGTTTAGTAATTCAATCCAAGCTTTTAATCACATCTCAAGTCGGAAAGTTATGTGACACATCGTTGTTAGAAAAAATGAGCTATCATGAATCGGTGTTAGGAGGCAAAACATTTAGTTTAGAAGAAAGTGAGCTGTGGTAATGGATGACTCCATAATCATTTTAAAATTAAGTCTAACTAAGTCAAGGAAATCTTAGTTTCAAGGCTCCAAGTTTTGTTGTTAATAAAATCGAGTTAAACGTTCGTTCTAAACTTTGTTGTTTTTGTTTTGTTTTTAAAAGTTGAGTTTTTATAGAATAACATTGTTTTTTTGCCAAATTGTGACGTCAGCTCGGCTTGGGAAGAAGAAATATCATTGAAGATATATGCATCAGATCATCAACATTGACGTTATAATAATAAAAAACTTCACCACGTATTTGCATGCCGTTACTTGTGTTTTTGTTTCATGTTAGATGTGTTTTTGTAGCAGAAATATCTTGAATCTGTTTTTACGCGAGAAAGTAGTTATATATTATATCTCCAAGGCAAAGGCTCTGCCCACCTACCGCAAAGATAATTATATATTCACTTTTTAAGTCAACAAGGAGGAGTTAATTATTAAACCAATCGCTGTGTTCACACATGTTAAAAGATTTAATACACCACCGCAGGGATGTTTGAAGGCATTTATTTTTAGACAGTAATCCTTAAACATGTTCATAGCTTAAGTTTGCTTAACCCAAAGAAATCTGTCTAGATTTGTACGATTATCTGAATTCATTTAAAGATGCTTTATTTACGCTACTTATATTATATTGTGTTATGCTTCTTATATGGTATGCTGAATTAAGTTAATACAATATTTGTCTCTGTGGACTAATAAGAGCATCTTAACATAATTTAATTGTGATTTGGATAAGCAAGCTAATTAACAAGATGTTATTTGTTTGTTTTTGTTCTACATGTTTAGTACAACGAGTTTCTTGCAATGAAGAATGCCACATCACCGACACAGCAGAGCTCTCCACAACGTGTTCAGTTTGTAACATTCTCACCCAGATCTTATCTCTTTCCGGAGAAGGAGGAGGTTAAAGATTTAAACAACAACCACGTGAAAAAGACGCACTTCTTTTCAAGAAGCCCGAAACCTAAAAAAGCAAGTGCCGGCAAGCATATAAACAAAGGTGAATATTTTTAACAACCTTTAAAGTTATCCATGCATTTTAAGACTTTAGTATAAATTTGTAATTAGTCTTCTATGTGTGCCATATACATGATCTCACGCTCAATGTATTTTGTTGTAGGTCACAATCTTCAGTTACCCCTCACACCAGGGGGGACATTAGATGAAGGGTACTCAACGGCAAGTCAAAATGGAGGCACGCCAAGTTCACTGGTGTCACCGACTTTCTCTGTTTCCATAGTACCCTCTCCTAGCACCGCAACATCCCAACACCTATCGCCCAATATCGAGCAATCTTATGAAAACGTGTACGATATAGACCATAGTATTAGCAGGACAGAATCACCTTATTCTACGCTTAGCAGATATGAAGAGAGTAACAATGATCGAGATAAAATGAATAGTATTAACACAAGTAAAATATCATTCCTTGGGCAACATAAAACCGATCGAGACAAAATGAATAATATCAGCACCAGCGCAACATCACTCATCGGCCAACATAAAACTGATCGAAATAAAATGAACAGTGTGAGTAAAAAAGAAATTAAGGAGCTTAATGTTTTGCTGTCGATGTTAGACGAAGAAAAGATTGAAGTCTCAAGTAATACAAGTGATGACAGTTTAGTGCCAGCTTCTCCGATGTCACCTGTCATGCCAGGATTAACTCTGTCTCCTGCTTGTACGCCATTATCCATGACGCCTTTGAAGATCGAAGAAGATCAGTGGAAAAAAGGTTTGTTTGTCTTATAGTTGTCTAAATGTCTTTTCTAAAGTTGGGCCTACTATAAAAGTTGAATTTTTTCATTCGGAATAACACCTTGTAAGGGTTTGACTTAAAGCATGAAAACAACATTTGGCGATTTAAAAAAATAGAGCTTCTCATTTCTACCGTTTGATTGATACATTGTTATCTCTCCTTGGTTACCTCCCTAAAGAGTGTTCATCTTAAAGCTTTTATGCATCAGTTACACAAAGGTATTTATAACTGATTATTGATTCGGCTTCGAGGTTTTCTTTTAAGAATGATTTTGCTACTTGTGCATATTTAAAATAATCATTTTGTTACCTCCTCAATTTTTTTTACAATATTTACATCAGAGATTTTTACTTTAAATCATTGCAAACAATAAACTAAGCTGCAAACTTTCTTTGTAAAAATAAATTTTAAACTACTTAATAGTTTATTTTGATAGCACGTTATTTCAATTGTTTAATGTTTTTCATGCTAAGATGTACAGTATTTGTAAGGTCGTGTTGAAAACATACATTTAAAATGGTAGACATAAGGCGAATGAAACAATTAAAATATCTGTACTTATGTATGCGTAATTATTGTTTGGAAAAGTTTGTTGATTTGTCACCTGGTGGAAGTTACATGTTTCACAAAAGCGTCTCATTCTGGTGCTGTATTTAAGTAATAGTTCCACTATGTATTATTTAAAAAAAAATGTGATAACTTGATTTGATATTGTCTAAAAATGAAACGCGAAATGCAAAATAGTTTTTTTGTGCGGTCAAATTATGATTTCCTTAGCATACTTTATATCGTTTGTTTTTCTTTACTTGTTTTCTATCATATATGATAGAATTTCGGTTGTATTCCTAATCCTTTTCGGAACTGTTGTAGCAGCTTTGTTTCTAACTTCCCTAAAGTTAGCCCGCAGTCAAAAACAAAACTTGCTATCAGCTAGACATAACCAGGAAATAAGGATTTCAAAAAAATCAATTTGAATTTTCTCTTTCCTTTGTAATTTTTCTAATTATTATCAATATACAAGTTCATTAATGCGGAAGGGAGTAGGAAAAGCTTAAGGTGGTGAACGTTCGAGGTAGCAGATACACTTAAGTGGACTGCTAATATAAACAAAAATGTAAGCTTCTTTTACGTTTTAATCAAAATGTAACAGCAATATGATTTGTGTGACTCTGCAAAAGATAAAGGTCCGTCGATACTAAGCGCGTCTCTTTCTCACACATGTTTGGTCATCCTCCGTCACTGGAATATAACCCCTCCACTTATATTCCTATGTAGACGGATCGGAGATGGGTAAATGGGTCTATGCCAATACCCTATTTTTAAAAATTAACTTTAAAAATACTCAAGCTGTTGACATAGCTATCGACTAGTGTAAGCATGCAAGTTTATATTTTGCTGTGTTTTTTCTTGTTTTATTATAAACATAATTTCTTTTCCATTTATCACAGTTGCTCTAAATTAATATAAAATGAAGAATATATTTTTCTGTTTTTTTTTTTTTTTTTACACCTTTACACAAACTACAGGCTAAAAGCTAATATAATCAGCCAAGGACACAAAAAGTTGTAGATATAACTAAAAAAAAGACATAGTTATTTAGTGGAAACTTTAACCAGAATTTTATATTTTTGCTACCGTAAAATAAAGGGCGTAGTTTTTGGGGCACATTTAATAATCGATGTGCTGTATTAAATTTTATTTGCAGAGAGAAAATCTTTGTGCTAGGGCAACTCTCCTCACGCCCAGTCTTCCTCTCTTTCAACTTCACTATCGCCCTTTTTTCTCCTTAAGCTACATAAAGTTACACATTGTAAAACCTTTTCCTTCAATTTGTAAGAAAAAGATCTATGCACTAAAATTAAGCATGAATAGAAAAAAACCGCTGCTACAGCTTTTTCATATAAGTGTCGTGGAAATTCCTATTTACTGCTTTTTGTAAGCTAATAACAGCAATTAAGCCGAATTAGTTTTTTAGTGCCGATATTATAGCCCACTCATTTTGTAATTAAAGATGCTTTATAACGATAGTTAATCTATTGTGGATGTAAATAAATATGTTCTTTTATTCTAGATTCAATTAGTAGTTACTCGACTGGAACGACATTAACAACGAGAAGACGGCGTTCCATTGACTTAGATGACATCGTAAACGAATTACTTTCTGTGGGAAGTGACAAAAACAAGAGTAAAGAGCAGTTTTATGATGCAGAAAAACAATTTAATTTAATCGCAGATAGTACGAACAAGGAAGAAGAGGTATATTTAAAGCCAGCATCTTGTGAAGGTTTAAGCTATACATCGAGCGTTTATTATGAGAGTAGCGAAGAAAGTTGTTCGGGTGATTATGAGATTGTGATTGAAGAAGGCCACGATTCAGGTATTGATGATACCATGCCGGGTATTATGAGAGAAACAGATAAAAAGTCTAAAAAGAAGAAAGAGAAGAACCTAAAACAGGATAAAAAGGAAAATAAAAAACATAAAAACAAAAGTAATGATAAAAATATCGATAAACATAAGCACAAAGAGGAGTCTCGCCGATCAGAATCAGAGTCTAGAACATCTCGTAAACACGACAGAAATGGAGATGCAAGATCTGTGTCTGTTCCAAGAAACAATTATCACCCAAGTCATCATGTCCAGACGAATGGTTCTCGAGATCGGCATCACGAAGAAATTAATGGACGAAACGGTCGAGCAAAGGAGCGCCGGTCTGAACCACCTATGTCTGGCAAACCACCGCTAAATAAAGAAAAACTGGAGAAACGACGATCCGAGCCTATTGTAACTAGTAAATCGAGACGTGGAAATGACATTGATGTTGGCATGGTTGGAGAATATAGAAGACATACAGACGGATCATCAAACTTTAAATATAGCAAAAAAATTGAGAAATTCGTAGAGGGACCAAAAGTTGTTATACCACAACAACAACCAAAATATAATAATGTTCAATTAACACCGAATGAGAATGTTATATTTCAAAGGAATAATTCAGTTCATATTAACCCATCTTCAAAAGAATATGTCTGGGACACGGCAGATGGTAAGCATAGAGTTTATGTCCGATCAAAAGATGAAGATCCAGGACCATTGCCTAGGAAAAAGAAGCTGGAAAAGTATGATCGCAATGTTAGGGACATGGTCAGGGGCGTCAACACAAAGGATCAACTAACAGAACAATTTGGGGTATCACCAGAGATTATAAAAATGCTGCAGGAAGAAGAAAAGTTTTGGCAAAAACAACAAGAACTAAGAAAATGGCGAGAATCGCATGAGAAACAAACAAAGTATCAAAATATGAAATTATCACCAAATAGGGAGAGACGTGAGTATACGCGATTAAAGCAGCATCAATTAAGAACTAGAGAACAACAAAGAGAGGAGGAGGAGAATGAAATGGCAAGAGAAGCAGAAAGATATATGAAAATTAGAGCAGAACAAGAGTTGGTGTTAAAAACATCTCGCGAGAATCTACTACGTGATGACAACGAAGATTACAAACTAAACATAAAGCGTTCAATGCGTGATAAGAATAAAAACCTTTCCGATATCAATACACACTACCAATCACAACATTCACGAAATAGCGACTTTCAACAGCCAAACGTTTCACATAGTATACAGAACACATCTGACATCGATTACCAAAAGACCTTGCATAACCACTCTCCGGTAGATCACAATTCTAACACAAAATACAGAAACGATGGCCAAACGAGATCAAATGATGGTGTTGGATATAAGTATCAACACTCTTACCATTCAGACAATTCAAGATACAACAGCTCTGGTAGTAAGCCAACATCGCCTGAAAGCTTACGTCCAAACAAATGGAGTGGTAGGACTTCATCTCATGAAAGTTCTAGGAACAATAGCATGGGCAGTAAACCACCTTCACTAGACATTACTGATAGTGGCAATGTACACAATGGACGTATGTCAAATGATAAGCGTAATCAAACTTTAAATGTAAATAAAACACATGCAAATAAACCTTCAACAAGACCAGCTTGTTTTTCGGATGATGATGAAGTTTTTTATGAAAGCAGAAGGAAGAGTAACTTCACGCATCAAACTGATCATCGTGGGTACTTCTCAGATCATGAAAGTTTTCGTGATCTTAATTCAGAAAAGACCTATCTAGCACGTCCTCTTATCAGACAAAGAAAAGCTCAGTTACGTTGCACCTCCTGCTGCAAGATGATTAGTGACGAACGCTTAATGCATGTGGACGGACAAAACTTTTACTGGCATTTAAAATGCTTTCTCTGCGTGGTATGCAGAGCTTATTTAAATGATAGACATGCTATACGAGTTCGTATTGTTAATTATGAACTACATTGTCGATTTTGCTTCTCGGCTCAAAACGGTACGTTTTTTTTTTTAATTTTGATGTTTCTTTCTGACTTGAAATTTTTTTATGAAAGCAATTTTTAAACACACAAGTTATAGCTATGTTTATTTTAAGTTTGAATTTGGTCAAGTTTGATTAGAATTCGCCTTGTCTTGCTATTTCTTTTCCACTATAAAGTTAGATGAGGAGGACTACTTAAAAAGTGTTTAGCTCCATCCACATACTATCTATTTCAATTTCTTGAAAAGGCTAGTCCTTCGGCGTGTTAATCCCCTTCATTAATTTTCCTTTTTTTCTTCCATAGGTGAACAGCTCTCCGAGGTATGATGTTGAAGAAAGAAACACTTGAAAATTGTATATATGAAATGTAATATAAAAATAATAGCTTTACTCTAATGTTTTTGTTTGTGTTTAATATTTGTCTCTAAGGTGCTTCACAAGCACGTAATGTCAGTAGTCAGACGTGCTAAAAATTTTTAAGAAAGGAGATCCAAAATGAAGATAAAGGCGTTGTTCAATGCTGTTGTTTCACATACTGTAAAATTTAAATGACAATAAAAAAAGTTGATTCCACTTTCCATAGCTTTTTCTGCCTTGAACTGACCGCATACAAAACTTTCTTAAGGGATAAGGAAGACTTTGAAAATAATTACTTCTACCAATTCGCTGCTAATGGATTCTTGTTTCGTTTCCTGTAAACAAACCTTCGATTAATACTAAAATCATTTTTTTATTTTCCTATAAATTTTATTTGAGAGATATCAATCTTCTAAGTTTGCTTAACGTTTAAGCATCAACATTTTCAAACTCATTAGCTTAAAGCTTGATAATATGAACACTCTCTTTAATGATAACCGTATTCTGTCTGTTAATGCGCTAGGAAAAAAGTCGTGTTTACGCCTGTCTGCCGCCTAAAATGGTACCCAAGTAGCGTAGTTTGAAAAAGACGGGCGAACCCGTGGATTTTCCACGAGTCCTCACTAGCTAGTGTAAAAGGGAAACATAACATTAAGGCTGGCGAAATACTAAAAAAAATCTCTTTTAAATCGAAAGTTGTTAAACATTCCAATATAATTTTGATTTCTTTTTAAGCGCTACAGATCAATTAGTCACGAGCTTAAGCGAAAGCTGAATAAGCAAGACCTAATTAGACTTTCCGCAAAAGATGTTTTCAAAGGAAAACATTAGCTCGCATCCTGAAAACATCTAAGGAGGAGATTATATGTTTTGAATAACCCATAATACTATTTTTACAAATAAATACATACACAATACAGTTGGAATATAAAAATATGTCAAAGTACTAAATACATGAAACCAATATTAAAAACAGAGAAAATTCTAAGCGGTTTCATAATAAGATGTCTGTTCAAGATGCGACAGAGGAGAGACATACCAACAATTATAAGGATACCTCTACACTTTTGCTTGGTAGGGAGGATGACATAAAGCAGAAAGGAAGGTACGAAAAAGAAAGTGTTATACTAAGAACACCTAGTGGAAACAGACTTTATCTTTTCTTTCTCGGTAATTCAAAGAAGGATATATCTGAATACAGCAGTGTAGAAATCTTAGGAGTGGCATGTAAACACGTGTTTTGGGTAGTGTTATGTTCTATTCCAGTTGTCATGTTAATGAGTACCATAGCATTTGCATACTCAAGAATTTCATTTACAAATAATTGCAAAGAAAATACAACATGTTCGTATTATAAATCAGCAGTCTTGTTGTATGGAACTAACGTGTCATGCGCAGTAAGTATTTCAATAAATGTTTGCAAACTTTTGCTGTTGTGTTTTCTTTTTGCGTATTTCATCAAATCTAAGGCAAAGTTCAAACCGTAACATTTGAGAAAAGCTAAAAGTGAATATTTACGCGAAAATTCAATTCAGGTTAATACTGGTAATGGGCGGAATCTCCCCAAATTTTTCTTTTAACTCCAAATAACCCGTAAAATTTTGTATGAGATCCTCATAATCGATAAAATATAATCTTATTTTGCATTATGCTTAGAACTTGTATCTAACAACATAGTCTATTTTATCGAGAGGAATCATCTCTACAACAGCCGGATTTCGTCTTTCTGTTCACGGGAAAAACATCGTGTCACGGAAACACGAAATGCGATATAAAAAGGACGGGCATCCCGTGGATTCTTTCACAGGTGACGGCTAGTTTTATAATTCTTTGGCAAGTGATTAACCTGATTTTCCGATTTTTTCGGATTTTACCTGAAAATCAAGCAAAATGGGCTTTTGGGCATTTTTTAGGCGTACAAATTATGTAAAAACCGAAAGATATGTTAGAGAACTTTTAATTATTAGTCAAACTGTAAACTTCAAACATAAGAAAAACTTCGTCCGAGAGTCAAAGTAATTGGATTTTAAGCAGACAGTGGTTACTTATGATATCACAGAAAAGCGCTGACATAAGCACAAATTACTGCTGTTTTTCTTTCTTTTTATGACATGCTACAACAGTCTATTACAAGTTAAGCAGGGGGGCGCAATCCACCCCTGCTTAGATTTATAGGCCGAAATATTCCAGTATATTCAGGCTAACGCTGACTTTTTGTACAAATCACAGAAAATTGTACATAATAATTTATTAACCTTAGGAAAAATATAAATTATATTGGAGTATTGCAGCAATCAATCCTATTTCCTTGACGGTCATACTTTCGCAAATTCAAAAAAAATTAGCGAACCTTTTTAATCAGATGTCCTCTTTATCCTAAAGTAATCAATTAATTCTTTAAAATAACACTAATTATTCTTAAAGCATTCCGATGTTGTATGTTTTTTTCTCCATATTTCAGCTTATCGACTCTTTAAAGGCAACAGTCTTTGCATCGTGTATTGTTAGAGAAACAGTGGTGTTAAAAAGTAACATTTTAAAGATTATGTTACCAACATTCTTGTTAGTGTTTCTGGCCTATATATTACTATACAACTACTCCATCTCAATTTGGTATTATTATATTGATGTTGGAATCACAGAAACATTATTTTTTACAACCTTTACTCTATCATTTTATCGCATCTCTAAATATCATGATATGAGTTTCTTAAACCTAATAAAAAGGTTTATCGTTCCAATGTTATCTGGAGTTCTTGGAGTTGGGTTTACAGAAATATATTTGAGTAAAAAGTTTGTTGAATCATCAGGATATGAACGTTACGCTATCCGTTTAGTGGTATATCCTTTGCTGGTGGACATCATTTTAAATTTTCAGGAGTATGGAGCACGTCAACTTATGAAAACGGAAGGATTTACTGTTCAAGGATTGGCACATTTTATTTATGGTGCCCAGGTAGCATTTGGTATACTTGGAAGGTATATGACAACGACTTCTGGAAGTTTGACCAACGTTGCTATTGTTTCTGGTCTTATTGCTGTCAAAGACATTATCATGCATCGTGCGTGTCGATTCCAGTGTTGGCTCGGATATTACCTGAGAAGACTGTTTAAATTAAAAGATATAAATGATGATCATGGCACATTTGAAGATTGGTTTTATAATGAAGATTATAGAAATTTTAGATCTTGTATATTAAGCAATGACTTTGTATGTGAATTAGTCAGTAAGTATTTTTAACTTGTAAACACTGTGCGCTTACATCATTACTTGCTAAATACATTCTATGTTGCCATAGCTACGCTAGGTTGGTTAGCTAAAATAAAATGAACCTCGCCTTTATGTGCCCTTTTCCCCTCCTGGGCGGTGCTGAAATCTTGTATACATATTAATCGCGTATTCAGAATGTGTGCTGCACGAAAATTCATCCTACTCATTCAAGCTGGCGCGGTCATAAAAATGCTCATTCCATTTTTAGTAGCTGGCATGACGAATCTAGCTGTTTACCACCAGGAGTTTTTTTCCTGCCTGTTAAATAATTTACCTGCATAAATTAGACAGCATTGGAAAGAGATCATGCTTGTGATCATAATGTTGCAAGTTCAAGTTCCCACTTATGTGTACTTAAAATGTGGTGTTTAACAGCATGTCTAAAGCCATTTATTACTAGTATGCAGCTTGGCATACATCTTGTATGCCAGAAAAGAGCCAATATGTGTATATCTGGCTATAACAAGATTTAGGTTTTGACACAGGATATGATCAAAATGATGGTGTAGGTCATCTGTATCGCTTATGTTATTGATTTTTAGTTTTATAAATTAAGATTTGTGATATTTTATTTTGTAGCTGCGTTTACAGTTCCAGTCCTTGTGGTATCATTCAGACAACATAGAACATTGTTTAATTTTGATTATGACTACCTTGCAGACGATGCAGGGAACATTAACATGGATTTTTTTGTCAAGCAAGAAGCAATACAACTTTTATTCCTGTTTTTGTCATTTATCGCTGTAACATATATCGAAGCAAGATTTAACAGATTGGATTTGAGAATACTTTATCGAAATCATAGCTGGTTGCAAGAAAGTTCGCAATTTGTAATTTACATTTGGGGAGTCTATTTATGTCTGTCATCTGTTCGTTTATTACCAAATTATTTTCAATGCAGCAGCAACGACATATGCCATTGTAATGTCAATATCAACAGAAAACTACACGGCTGTGACGCTTGACGAAAAAAAGTTTCCTAAATAAACAAAAATTAGTAAATATAAGTATAATTATTGTTTTATATTATTCTGTGAATGTGTATTAGCCACTCTTTTAATGCAATATTCATTTAACCTAAAGAATGTTAGAAAGTGATGAAAATTGCCTATGCAAACATTGACCGACAAATAAATAGGCCCACGAAATAAACTCAACAGTTAATCGACTTCAATGAAACGAGTTTTTGTGAAAATAAAATTGTGCAAATTTTTTTACAACAATAACTAGTTGGTCAATTTGAAATTTCCAGAAACTTTGTACCGTCTTCTTTTTTTGGTTTTATCAGCTGACTATCAAGTTTTTCTAAATCAACAAGAAATCGCGGTGATTTGAATATTTCCACCACATAGCGAACGTCCTACTTATTCAGGGTCCGATTAAGCGATTTTTTTTTATTAAAAGGGTTAGCAAGCTGAAGGGACCAGGTAAGAGGGTGCTACTACGGGCATCCTACTTAACAGAGGTCCGAATTAACAAGAGTTTACTGTAGCAGTTATTTAATAAAAAATACGTTGTCGTAGCTATACTTAGCGGCAGTTTAAAGAAAGGCCATAAGATTTTTTGAAAAAAGTGATAAATTTTACTAAAAAAAAAAAAAAAAAATCAATTTATAGGCATGTCAAAAAAATCGCGCTAAGATTGTTGAACTAAATAATAATTGGATAACTATTGACAAGAAAATGTTGACAAGTGATTTCACTAACAAGTTTATAGGTAAAGCTACAATTTACAATCTTCGAAATTTGACCCTCGTTTCTATTATAATACTAGTCAATAAATCCCGTGGAAAAATTGACCTAGGAAGGGGGAAAAATAGAAAGGAGCCATATTTAAATTTGGATGTGGTCAACAGTGTCCCGTTTATATACTTAAAAATTATCCTTAGAATTCTTAACCCATAGCATATATTGTGAGGAGCAGTTGCGGAGATATATACTTTCAAATAATCCACCTACAATACAAAACATTTTTCTTTAGAAATTTTTATACCAGTTTCCTTCATCATATAGATTTTAAATAGCTGATTAAGAAAATGTATAGGATCATATATTTCGCCCCCCCCCCCCTCAATAACTTTTCATAGGATTGTTCAAATTGAATCAAACTTGGCACACTTATAGTACGTCATAAAAGGAACAAAATGGCGGCAATAAATTTTTGCTTGCCTCAGCACATTTTCTGTGACGTTATCAGAAGCTTGAAAATTGTTAAAAATGCCACTATCTGCTTAAAATATAATTACTTTTGTTCTAGAGCGAATTTTTACATTCTGTTTGAAGTTTCTAAAAGCTAAATAAAATGTTTTTAACATATCTTCCGGTTTTTACATGGATCGAATAAAAAAATTGCCAAAAATTGACCGAAAATCCATGTTTTCCCGATTTTCGGGTAAAATTCGACAAAATCGGGAAATCGGATTAGTCACGTGTCAAAATGATTCAAAATGATTCTTCTTGACGAAACAAAGTTGTGTTGCAAGTTTCAAATTCTAAGGATAATCCTAACAGGAGTTATTATATTTTCCCCATTATAGGGATTTCATAGAGATTTTAGGGGTAGTTTCGAGTAATGGCCAATATCAAAGCCTCTGAATGGTATGGGACCTAAAAATTTAGCAATAGATAAATGTTGAAACTCAGTAAGTATCATAGCCATATAAGAAAGCAATCTGGAGTTATTAAAAAAAAGCCGTCAAAGGGGGCGGAATCCGCCCCCCACCCCGGACCGAATAGGGTTAAGTGTAGCTTAAAACCTTAAAAAAAATGATAATTAAGATTTGTATGAAGTTAAGAAAATTGACATAAGCATTAATAAGTTGAAAATTGCGTATACAAGAAGCGAGAGAAAAGTTGCAAAGAGCTGTGAGAGAGATGTTACGGAGTATAGTCATTTAAGAAGCCTGGATACATGAAGCAAAAAAAGCAGTATGGGTACAAAAATACACATTGGTGAACAATAAATGAACACAGGGCCGACGGAAATTTGGCCCACAATGCTTAGGCTGATAAAATAGATTATTGTATTCTTTCAAAAATCATATTAAAGATTCTTTGCAAATCATTTGAAGCAAAATTGAATTTCAATAACAAAGCTATGTATCACATCATATACATTAGCAGATTATTTTCTTATTCACTTTGTTCAACCAAAAATAAGAGCCTTATTGTGTTCGTAATCTCCCAAAGACTTAGGACGCTATTGGAGAAATAAAATTTAGTGAGCGGAGTCATCTTCGGTATTCGTACGTATTTACAATTTACAATTACTCAATATTATGTACTTAATAACATACTCAATATTATCGAGCGCCTGAAGGCGGTCCCACCAGCGGTGGAGGGACTGAAATCTTGACTCACTTCAAACGTCTACCATTTTTTAAATGAGTGGCGAAGAATGATGGAGTTAATTAACCTCATAAAATAAAGCATTATCTCAATCAACTCACGCGTACGCTTGGTCCGATGGAAAAGCGTGTGCAATCACCCTTTTGACCCTTTTTTGCCAAAACCGCGAAATGCAAAATAAGGCTTTCTTCGCGAAAATTGGTAACCGCGAAAGTTTTCAGGTACACAATTTCGCAGAAGAAATTTTCCCGAAATTTCGGGTGTTTGAATATTTAGCACTCGAAAAATCTCGCATATGATAAATGCATACATTCAGAATTTTTTGTACAGCCCGCTGGCGGGTCGCCTACCCACGTGTTTTACACTGCACTAGTATAATTACAACAACAACTCAGGTTAGAACAACAACAATTTTCGTACAGACTTTTCGTCTATACTTCTTAATAATACCACAATTATTCCTAGCTCCTGTACGTTTTTTTAAGTCTTTACTTTGCCGAGATTACACATTTGAGTCTTATACCGATTCCAGGATAAAAACTTCCGGTTATCCCGAGCCAAAGGGGATTGACTTCGTCTATTTCTCCGGAAAAAACCGTATAGATAAGTATAACATTCTATGTCACTCAGCCAGTCATAATATCACTTTTTGAGTAATTTCCTCAATTTATAGGGGAGGGTGGACGGGTCATCTAACCCGTACGAATAGAATTGACTTGTGAGTAAAAATGGGTGGAAAGTTCTGTTTAGGCATGCGCTATCAAGCGCATGTGTATCTTGCCTCGATTACTACGAAAATAAGTTACATAAAGATATATTCCTTAAAGTTCGGAGAATGTGTTGTGTCCTTAATCACCCATAACAGATGATTTTTTTTAGACCACGCTGTGTGAGCAGAGTGAGCTTTTGGTTTCTACATTTAATTGTTATTCGATTTTTTTAACGCGCTTGGTTAGGTTTATGTCTTTAAGCATACTTGGAAACTCGTGCATTTAACCACAAATTTCACACTACATTAACATATGCCTGTTGCTGGAATTTTTTATTGATCAGAATTATATTGAGGGCGTGGTCAAACCCTCTTGGACAGTCAGTTTTTTTCACGCATTGGCACGCTTTAATACGACTTCTTTTGAGCTCTAACTGGACAAAAAACCAAAGAACGGAAAGGTTAGCTACATTTTCTTATGTTCGTTTATAATTTGACTCTGATATTTACTTGCAATTTAACAATTATCGGATTAAGTTCCTATCAATTACCTTATTAGTCGCTAGATAAATTTAACGCAAATGAACTTGGATATAATTAACACCATCTTATTTTTAACTGTGTTCAAATTTCTATTATTGATTTCTATTTCCTGTGGTTTAATCCTTTGTTTCTAGAAAGAACGGTTGTTCTAGCATGTTCTAGCAAGTTTCCATGTGAGGTAACAAATGTCTGAAATTTTTCCCCAGCTACACAACGGCCGGACTTGAGTGCTTTATCGATTGAGCTCCCTATCTTTTTATCCTATTCTCTTCTCATAGCCCTTTGATATAGTTTGTTTAAAAAAGCTCTGAAGACGAGAATCATTTTATCTACAAATCTTATGAGCTTTTAGATCCTAGTTTCCATGTCCTTCCTTAACAATGCGCTATACTTATTGACTTATTTAAAAGTAATTTTTCTAGCTATAAATAGGCCATGAAGTCCTGGGATGACGTTGCTGATTTTAGTTGACGTGTGCGCCACTATCACTCCCTTAGGTTTTGTTTACACGTCGCCAAGAGAAATCATTCCGATATACAGCGTATACGAGGTAAGTAGAAAGACTATTTTAGAAGGTAGTAAGTTATTTCAAGTACGTTAACACATTAAAGTTTGTTTGCATAGTGGTCATTTGATTCAAATCTGCTGCTCACACAATCTCTCAACATTTGAGCGAAATCATTTCGTTTCGTCTATCGAATAGGCTCGGATCCGCGTGAACAAACACCCTATCCAGTACGAAATTGGCTTTGACGTGATCTTGAACAGCAACGTATAAACATGGTCTTAAACGCACTAAAATACGAGGGTTTTTTCGCTTCGCGGAAGAACGCCTAATCGACTTGGTCTCCAAATCTAACTTTAACTAATGTTGACAAAGGAACGATCTCCAAACTAGCCTGATTTTTTATTGTTGTTAAGTTTGTGCTTTCACGCCGTTAAGCTTCTTGTTGTTATTATTATAACTGCACCCACTTTTATCTTTTATCCAGAAGGTAAAAAAAAATAGTCTTATTTTACAACCATTCGTGTTTATTTAAAACTCTGTATTGATAACAATGAAATCACACGCTAGTCTTGCTCTCATCTGAGTCTGTTTTGCTTAAAGTGTGATCAAAGTAACATTCTCCTTGCATGTGATGGGATACTAATTTGCTGTTTAATTGACCTTCATTGTGTCTGTGCAGCTTTAAGGACTGTATAATAAAAAAATTGAACACAAGCTGATAAATAAAAGGCAGTTGTTATCTCTTTCGTTTCTATTACCACAGCTTCAAAATATGGCTTTAATTACATCAACAAAGTCAGGTGATAGAAGGTAAGAACAAAATGGCGACAAAAGCTCTATACATGTTGGTGTATCAACAAATCAAATGATCAAAATGAGGAACATTCGTTCAGACGTTGTTCACTACGAAATACAAACAAACGAGAAGCAGTCTTTCTCTATCCTGCTACTTCATAACAGTCTAAATAAAAAAGAATAAATCGAATAATTTGTCAAATCCTGGAGGCCAAGGGTCAAACATGAATGTTTGGTAGTAATTTAAAAAGTCTGAATGGAAAAGTAGTACACTTGCTGAAGATTATAAATCTTGGAAACGGATTTCTGTTTATTTCTGTTTGTTTCTTGGAGTCTGTTTGTTTCTGTTTGTTTTACTCGTCACTCCTTGATATTATAGAATGCTTACCCAAAATTTTATCTTACCTAAGTAACTCTGAACCCTTTCACAATGTCGTTTATACTTTTTGGTATTTATAATACCCACGTATTTATTGGTCACTTTGTTATGAACTAGTGCCCTTAAGTCTGAATGATGATTTCTGTCATACCAACCTATTTTTTTGTTGTTTTATTTAAATATCCTTTTTCATTAAAGGGCTACTAACAAATTGATTTTTGAACAGGGAAATGGAGTCCTACTTAAAACCATATCAAGAAAATGAGTTAATACTCTCACATTGATTAGCCCCCAATTCTGAAAAAATACATTCGTGGAAATATTTATTACCAACGACAGGCCATGCTTTTGTCTGAAAGGTTTCACGGGCTGAGCGTGAAACATAGCACAAGTAAAGCTTTCCTTCTTACTTAATATTTTCAATATTTTGCTTCTTCATCTCCTATTATCATTAATCCAGATTCTAGAATGTGTGCATCTAGCTGCGGAACATCCCTTACACTGAAAATAATTAAATTTACTTCCTTGAAATAGCTAGGTACACTCTTCAGGACCTATACCGACTAAATATTCTGGTTAGAAATACTTGAGAGCTTTTTAAGAAATTTCAATTTATGTATTTCTTTATTATACAAAAGCAGTACATGAGTTACCTTTTGAAATTCGCAACCTAAACAACTATATGCCAACCAATTAAAATCATGCGTGATGTCCAAATACACAAGTTGTCTTGCCTTCCTTTAAACTCTGGTTTCGCCATCAGTCTGCTTTGTCATGAATCTTCTCCCTTGGGTCCTAAATCCTTCATCTAATGGGCCCTCTGTCCTCCTTTAGGGAACTGGGTCCTTCCTTACGCACCTTGGTTCTAACATCACGAGTTCACGTTTCATTGCATGCAGACTTCCGTATATAAAATTAAGTATGACTTTTTAAGTAGATTACTTCAATTAGAAATAAAATTGGCTAACTGTGTTATTATACGCTCCATAGTAGATTGGTAGATGATATACGAGAAATACATGTAATTTCATTCCAAGGGGATGTGTGGAGAAGATAGCATGCTGTAAACACGTGAATGTATTTCAATAAACGCCGATGTTTGGTTTAAAAACATTAGCAATTTGAGATTGTTAGAAACCTAAACGATAGATTTATTTTTATAAATCTACTGCTTTTTATTTGGGCAAAGGTTATAGGTAGCATAAGTTTGAAACGAGAGAATGTCTGTGCAAGGTGCAACGGAAGAAGAAAACGTACAAAAAGGCAATCATAAAGATAGTTCCACAGTTTTGCTTGGTGGAAAACACGACATAGTTCGAAGGGGCAGGTACGAAAAAGAAAGTATTATACTAAGAACACACAGTGGAAACAGACTTTATCTTTTCTTTCTCGGTAATTCAAAGAAGGATATATCTGAATACAGCAGTGTAGAAATCTTAGGAGTAGCGTTTAAGCACGTGTTTTGGGTAGTGTTATGTTCAATTCCAGTTGTCATGTTAATGAGTACCATAGCATTTGCATACTCAAAAATTTCATTTACAAATAATTGCAAAGAAAATACAACATGTTCGTATTACAAATCAGCAGTCTTGTTGTATGGAACTAACGTGTCATGTGCGGTGAGTGAATTTTGATATTTGCGGAATTCCTTTCATTTTCTACTCTTATATTGTGTTATGAACTTTCGGCTGTAAATCGATCCTAGAAATTGCTTAAAAATCATAATATATTATTTTTTTACTATTATTATCAGTCTTGCTTTTAAGAACCACAGGATAGGAATTACTGTCTCAGGTAATCTTAGATATAAGCACACATTTCCTTGACACTAAAATATTAAGGAAGGTATAGAGTATATATTTATAGAGTGTATACAGATACAGTATATTTCAAAATTACTACGTAGTGGGTTTGCTTTTCCTTTCTAGTTTATTGACTCATTAAAAGCAGTACTTGTGGCATCTTGTATTGTACGAGACATGGTGGTACTGAGAAAGAATATGTTAAAGGTTATGATACCAGTATTTTTATTGGTGCTCCTTCTATACAGCGTATTATATTACTACTCTATATCAATTTGGTATTATTATATTGATGTTGGAATCACAGAAGCATTATTTTTTACAACCTTTACTTTATCTTTTTATCATATCTCTAAATATTACGATATGAGTTTCCTGAACATTGCGAAAAGATTTATTTTTCCAATATTATCTGGTGTGTTAGGAATCGGATTTACAGAAATATATTTAAGTAAGAAATTTGCAGAAGCATCAAGATATGAGAGATATGTCATTCGTTTGGTGATATATCCTTTGCTGGTTGATTTGATTTTAAATTTCCAAGAGTACGGAGCACGTCAATTTTTAAAAACAGAACATTTTACAGTTCATGGGTTATCACACTTCGTTTATGTAGCGCAAGTAGCATTTGGTATACTTGGAAGGTATATGACAACGACTTCTGGAAGTTTGACCAACGTTGCTATTGTTTCTGGTCTTATTGCTGTCAAAGACATTATCATGCATCGTGCGTGTCGATTCCAGTGTTGGCTCGGATATTACCTGAGAAGACTGTTTAAATTGAAAGATATAAATGATGATCATGGCACATTTGAAGATTGGTTTTATAATGAAGATTATAGAAATTTTAGATCTTGTATATTAAACAATGACTTTGTTCATGAATTAATCAGTATGTACTTTATTCGTATATTATCGAAATTACACTTCCCGCGTGCTTCCGGCGTAGTAGTATAAATCAATACCTAGTCTGTTAAAAAATAAGAAGGGAGCAATAAGACTTGCTTAAAAAATCGGCTAATCAAATATCAGCAAATTCTTGTATTTTTAGGTTATCAGACTTTTGTTGCTTTTAATTTGAGAGCTACATATGGTGCTAAAGAACTTAAAGTCCCAAAAAAATAGAAACTAAAAACGATATCATACTAAAACATTTTGCCACTATTCGATAAAATAATGTTAACATAGTCAGCTCTTTAGCAGTGTTAGATAATAAAATGGCCTTCCAATTGGGCTGTTGGTGTAGGCTTTAGTGGCTTGACGAGAGTCGAGCTAATAAGGATTTTAATGTTTATGAAAGCTGAAACAAAAATAATATCTTAATTTTTTTTAAAACAACACTGTCCATCTAAAAAAATTTTTGCACATCGAGACTTGTTTTATATGCAAAATTATTTATTCTTTTAGAGGTATTCACTGCCTTCTTGACGCAAGTAAATACAGAACTTTGTTTTAAATCCAGCCTCTGTATCTTTTCTTGCTTTTTTGTCAAAACAAACGTTCGATTTTACTGATTTTCACAGACTGTTGTTTGTTTAATCATTAAAAAATAAACTGAATAATAAGCGAGGGTTTCATGATTTTAGAAGATTGCAGTTTCGAAGTAGCAAATTTGTATCATTTTTCTTCTTTATCATATCCTTTTAGATGTTTTCTCTATTTTAATGTTGTATGCCAATTGGATATTCTTGTTTAAAATGTCGTGTTAAAAAGTAGAGAACATCGTTATCTTGTGAAAATATATATTTATTTTTAGCTGCATTTACTGTGCCGATGCTTGTGGTATCATTCAGACAACATAGAGCATTGTTTAATTTTGATTACGACTACCTTACGGACGATGCTGGAAATATTAACATGGATTTTTTTTTCAAGCAAGAAGCAATACAACTTTTATTCCTGCTTTTTTCATTTATCGCCATAACATATATCGAAGCAAGATTTAACAGATTGGATTTAAGAATATTGTATCGAGAACGTGATTGGTTGCAAGAAATTTCGCAATTTGTAATATATATATGGGGGATTTACCTGTGTTTGTCATCCGTTCGTTTGCTACCAAATTACTTTCAATGCACCAACAATTATATATGTCATTGTAATGTTGATATTGATAAAAAGACTCGTGGTTGTATTGGATGAATAGTTGACAATTTCTTTTGATGACATTTAACTTGAGTCTTTAGAAAGCTGACATTATGTATTCGCTGCTTTTTTATTGATTCAAATTTTGTAACATTCCAGAAATGTTTTTTCATTTTTTTAGACTTTATTTGATTTAATGAATGGTGAATTAATTTTTTTCTATTTGTTGATAGACATTAAATTTTTGAATGTGTCTGTTTTTCTAGCAGTTCTTATAGAAAAATATATTAACAGAACATAAAGAATTTTTTTTATATTTTTTCTGCACTTTGCTTTTCCAAATTTTGTTAAAAAGGATGTTCCATCCAATAAAAATATTAGGAAGATAAACTACTATTTCCGTTTATTTCATATTAATCCCAAGTTTTTGCCATGTGTGTACATGAACTAAAAAAATAACAGGTTGAATAGAAAGTGGAAAAATTCACTCTATTAAGAGGTTGAACAATGGCTGAGACATATTTGGATAGTCATCAATGATCATTTTGTAAATAATTTTTTTTATGCGTGTGTTTCATGTGTAGCTTAATATAGAAATTATTACTAGGGTTTAAAGGTTTTTTGATGATGTCCTCTGTCCGTCGATTCCGAGCAATTTTGACCCCAGATGGTTCCCAGTTACCCAGGTAGGACTTGAGATCAGTTATGTTTATCTGTTATCTTATATGGCTTCAAGGTTATAAGTGCAATACGCTGAATTCAGTATTGCTTTTTATTTCTTTTTTCAAATCTCGTGAACAAACCTGCATAATTAGGGAGGTGAAAAGCTACGGGGATATATATCTCAATATACAAAAAGATGTTTTTACAAATTTGTTAAGCAGTTTCCTTCACTTTAAAGAGCTTGAAACAAAAACCAAAATATATAGAATCGTATGCATCGGCGATCTTTATTTCGCATCTCGACAGAAGACGATATTTACTAGTTTTTAGGAGGGTTTTTTTTCTCCAACGCGTAGGTAACCAATGACGATGTCTAGTTTTTATAAATAGCCAATCAGCAAGTTTTTCCCGGAATATGAAACATTCTGAAAGCTTTTGTATTCTAAAAGTTTTTTTTATATTTGTTTTTATATGTTTCTACATGTTAAGATAAATACTGTCAGGTTTTTTAGTCCAGTACAAATCTTGAACTAATCTATTTTAATATCTTGGCTACCAACATAGGTTTCGAGAGAGCATTCTAAAAGGTCAACTAGCTAGCTAGCTAACCTTATTATTTAGTTGAGTACAAGAGCCTTTTATTCTAGCCAGCATTATTTATTTTCGTTTTATTTCCACCAGCCTGAGTTTTACTAAGCTGTAGGCTATCTAGCTCTCAACTATCTCTGGATAAAAAGTGAAAGTAGCTACATACAGCTAGCTGCAACACGATTGTCAAATCTTTTTGATACTAAATGCAGTTTGGTACGTACACTTTATACTGTAATATAAAGTATTGGCAAAAGTCTAAAGTTTATTGATTTAATGAGAGAACAGTTTTTGATACTTGGTGTTTATTTTTTATCCGCAATTAATTTGTAACCACATCCTGTAGGATGTGTTTTTATTTACACTGACAACTTTGCAAATGTCACGAAAACTTATTCTGCAAAATAAAAGGCTGTGTTTTTATTTAAACGGAAGTAGCCAAGTTTTTTTAAAAAAAGAGTATTACGCCTATACGCATATGCGACCTGGTTTACCTGTAATGAGCGCTCAGCTCAGTCTCACGATTAATTTTTGAATTTTCCCGAACAATTCTTTCCAAAAATAAAAAAAGTTAGCAAACTGTTTTTGTTAAGACAGGGTCATAGTAAAAACAGTTGGCCAATGTTAAGGGGAAGTTATTTTTTGAAAAATATATTTACCAGAAACTCTAAGGTTATGGGCGCTTCACTTGATTTACGACATACTTCATACCTGTACTAAATTGGTCCACCTGGATATGTGGCACAGTTTACGGATCTTATTAAGTACTCCCCGAGTCGTTTAACGCCGAATCACACAGTTACATGTGGCTTAAGTCGGTGTTTAGATGTCCGGTTCCCCGGCTAGTCCTATATTGATAGCCGTATATTGTCTGTCTATCAAGACAAATTAATTAAATTAAATTGAGATCAGCTTTAACGAAGACTCGCAAATTATAATTGCGGGGGGGGGACTGTTTTAGCTGGATACGTTAAGACAGGATTTGTTTTGTATTTTTATTTAAATCGAAGTAAAGTGATTGCTTTAGATGGACTATGTAATACAAACTGTTGACTGTTCTTTTCTCTTTCAACAGATATAGCAAGGTTTTAAAAAGGGTTACATTCCGTCTGAACTGGCAAAAAATTTTAAGAATCTTTCGCCTGAATGGGCACACTGCATGAGGCACCCAACTATGGCAATAAATTTTTAAACTTTTCTGGGAAATTATTCGAACACAGTATTATTCACAGTAAAGTGTGTTTTTCCTGTTTTCTCTAATGTGTAGATGTTATGGTAAACTGGTACATAAATAGTAGGTTTTAAAAGATTTTTGATGACCTGATGAACCTGTCGAAACGAGAGGTTTGATCCAACTTAGGATAATTGGCCCAATTGTGGTTCCAGGTGCCACCTAGTTAACAAAGTGGGAGTTGATGTCAGTTATTTCTACCTACTTTCAACTTATTATAGTTCAAATTTTTAAGTGCAAAGTCAGGGCTTTAGTTATTTTAAAAACAATCCTAACGTCCAAAGTCATTAAGTAGAAAATCAGACATATTTTGTCGCGTATTTTTAATGTAAAAAAAATATATAAATTTACAAAGCACCTCACAAACACACAGGATTTATTATAGGATGTTCATTACATGGCCTGTGAAGAAATTCACTTAAGCAGAATAATAAGAACAGTTAGCAACGTTAACAACGTTACATACGCAGGTATTTTTTGAGTGATATGGAAGCAATGCTTCTATATAAAGTACTTATCACTAACTTTACCTATGTAAGCAAAAAGAATATTATTACTCTCTAGCCTTCAATAATCGCGGGAGTTGGAATAGCAATACATTATTTCAAAATATTTAAATAGTATAGTTTCAGATTAAAAAAGGACGGATGCTGGAATAGCTGGGAAATTGTTGGAAAAGAACACTATTTTAGATATCTACCCAAAAATATTTTTTTTAAAAAAACGACAATAGAAGAGTGCTATTATCTCGAAATACTGCACTTGAAGCTAAAGAAGGGTTTTTCTCGCCTACAAGGTTATTCAAACTTAACTGTAGTAACGTTAGACGTGAGACATTAGTTATTTTTTTCTTGTTTAGTTTGTGAGAGGTGATTAAGGGAGTACGTAAGCGGACGTTTTCTAAAGGGTATAGTTGCACTCATTTTAAAAGGGTTACCATTCCGACTAACAAACTTCTAAGAAGCAAATGATTTTTCGGCTTTTGCAGGAAGACAAGAAAAGAAAAAAACAAAAAAAATATGTTTTTTTAAATTTTGCAGTTTTTTTCCTAATAAAGGAAGATGGACAACTTTTTTTTGAATTGCTAGCTGTTTATTTTGCACGCTAAATCTAACCTTGGAGAAAGGTTATAATCCTTATTTTATAAGGAAGTTTTTCATTTTGCAAAGTGAAAAAAAATATATTAACTTAGACAACTGGTGTGCTGTTATTCTAAACTTTGGTTCGCTTGAAATATCCTTAACAATTAGCTAGTTTACCCTCAAAGAACGATTTAATGAAATATACTTTGGATGTGCTATTCAACCAAAAATTTAATTTCAAAGTTTATTTAGAGTTTTATATATGTATCAAAACCATCGGTATCAATTACATTACCTGGCATCCAATCTGAAAAACGAACTCTTGCGAAGTAACAAAAGGAAAGTTCCAAAAGAAAAATTATATATTAGATTTTTAAACTTTTGAAATAAGCCTTTTTCAATTTTATGATTAGTCGTAATAGCGGAAAATCAAAAGATTGCATTAAAACGAGGTAATCTTAGATAAAGTTCAGGACACCTATAAAGAGATGTACGTATTACAAAAATTGTATATTTTTACCCATATTAATAATGTATTTATGGCAACTTTAGTATTGGCTAACTAGCAAATACAAGTACCTTCCAGGGGCGGATCTAGGAATTTTTTTTGGTTAGGCAAAATTTCATAGATTTTTTGGCAAAGTAATGTCAAGGGTTGTGGTGTTGTACGAGGTAAATCGGCCGTTTTGTGTTTTTGCTGTAAAAGGAACTAAAATTTTCCCAAAAGTAAGGTTTTTAGTTATTAAGAATCCTTCTAGATTAGAAACGAAAGTTTCTTTATAGCCAAACAAATAACAGTAACCCCCGTAGTTTTACCACTTTATCCTTGTTAAAACATGTGGATGGAAAATGCGTCCGGTTAGCAAATTCGATTTGAAACAGGGTTAGCGTTTCCATAATTTCTTTGAATCACATACTGGTATTAAGTATTTTAGCATCTTTTTTCGTTTTACGCACATAATACGAGAACAAGTAATAAGTTGGGGATTTGCTTCATTTCAAAACATGCAATAAGTCTAATAACTAACAATACAACAAAAAATTACATTACAAGACAATTTTAGGAATAGATAGTCAACAGTAGTGC
This sequence comes from Hydractinia symbiolongicarpus, assembly GCF_029227915.1. Lineage (NCBI taxonomy): Eukaryota > Metazoa > Cnidaria > Hydrozoa > Anthoathecata > Hydractiniidae > Hydractinia > Hydractinia symbiolongicarpus. The sequence goes on along the minus strand of NC_079882.1, from coordinate 4,742,236 downwards.
AACGTAGAAATATTGTTTGGAAAATTATAGTCTGTGTTAAGAACCTGCAAATGCACAAAGAAAACCAGCATATAAAAGAATGAAAGATTTCCAGTTAGACTTACAGTGTAAGATCGCAACATATAATAAACGTGTACAAAAAGTATATAGTAATCACCTCTTCATGAAGTTAATACAGTTTAGCATTAGGGTTACTGGTGTAGTTTTGCACCAATTTCTATTAAGCATTAATTTTAATGCTATGAAATTCCCACAAGAGAAAGGCAGTTTATTAAGCCAGAAAAGAGTTAGAAATTAGAAAAATAACATCAAAACATTTAACATGTCTCATATTATTTACCCTTACATGTCCCTGTCAACTATGTTTAAAAAATATTTTAATACTGTAAAATCTTTAAGAAAGTTTTAGTAACTATAAGCCAATTATGAAGATTCTCATATAAAAAGCAACATATATACAAATCCTACTCATACCCATAAGTTGACATGACATTTGTTAGTTTACAGTCTGTAACAGAACGTTTTTTAACATGCAATTCTTGTTTCGATCTGTATATGTTTTACGTGAAAATCATTTCTATGATTTACTTGAATATTCACAAGTTATTTTGATTGATTTTTTTCACCAACTTTGTGGATTATACCAGATATATATCCATTGTTTACAGTTTTCCAATATTATAAGGATTCAGAACAAATCTTCTGTGTTATTTACTTGAATATTCATCATAGGTACCAGGGTGACATCAAAATACAAGTTATTTTGATTGATTTTTTTCACCTTCTTAGTTCCTCTTATGAAACACAACTTTGTGGATTATACCAGATATATATCTATTGTTTACAGTTTTCCAATATTATAAGGATTCAGAACAAATCTTCTGTGTTATTTACTTGAATATTCATCATAGGTACCAGGGTGACATCAAAATACAAGTTATTTTGATTGATTTTTTTCACCTTCTTAGTTCCTCTTATGAAACACAACTTTGTGGATTATACCAGATATATATCCATTGTTTACAGTTTTCCAATATTATAAGGATTAACAAATCTGTGTTCTTTTAATTGATGGTGATTTTCGTTGTTAGAAGAATATTCATCTTAGGTACCAGGGTGACATCAAAATATCTTATCCTAAAACAAAATTATATACGTTGTATTGCTCAGCAAGATGAGAATAAGAAATATTATAAAACAAACTTGGACTATTCTTAGATTAGGTATTGCTTCATTCTTTTGTTTTTAGCAATTTTATTACAATTAAAAGTAACATGGGAAAGTCAAAGAGATCTTCTCGTGTTCTTAAAAGTTTTAAAATGAGCAGTGGGATGTTGCATATAAAATGCACTGTTTAAAAGTTCCCACAAAGTCAAAGTTCTTAGGGACAATCACAATAAAAAAGTATATGCTAAGCGTATAAATTTGGCGGTGGGACGAGGTAGAATCCTTTGCCGTTTAATTATATCTCATACTGTATACATCGATTTCTTAGAGAACAGAAAGTATTAATAACTTTTAGTGTCTACCTGCTTAGCAGGGACACATGGCCGAGTGCTTATGGTTTCAAGGACTGACAACATTCAAAGATTACCTTTTCTGATTTGATGTTTAGGGGAGGGAAAGGGGATCTGCAGATCTATTAACATTTAGCTTGGACTTTTGCGTTCATGAAAGAGCTGTCCCTTAGTTATCTTACAAGAATGTATTCTCTCCCTAACAGAAACAAAGATACACAGTTGCATAAACGGCTACACAAAGCCTACACGAAGCCAGTGACCCTTAAGACGTTAAAGGAAAAAAACTAACAAAATTCCAACTAATACACATACAGGTAGCTAGTAATACTCTATACCGAATTTAACATACACATCAAAACATCTCTCGACCGCCAAGACAGTGTTGACATAAATTGGCTCAGTTAGCTATCTCGTTTAGCATTGGGCTTTTATGTTTATAAACAATGCATTTGATCAAGGCCAAGTTAAAACCTTTTGTTTTGATAAGAAAAAGATTTAAATTACACGTTTTGTAAGAACATCTGGTGGTTTACCACTTTTAAGAATAGTTCTTGACACAAAAGTGCCTAAAATTCAGGAGCAGCTAAAACTAAAATATTTCAAGTATTACTGAATTTATTGTCTCTTGCAGAGGAAGATAAAGGTTTGGTTTGAGACAACAACACGGCACACGTGGCCAAAATACTTCTCTCCAGCATTTCCAATCCTTTCAATATCTGAAAAGGTTTCCAAATTCAAAACTTCTTTATTTAACTTAGGTGGCATACAATTGCTTTAATATTCTAGACATTTGAAGTGCTCCCTGCAATTGGACCTGATCCAGGTAAACCATGTTGAAAAAGAAACATCCACTCCATGTAACCGTACCCGTGGTCGTTTTAGGCGTTTAAACTTTAAAACCCACGGACGTTTTAGGCGTTTTTTCTTCACATTCCAGAATTTCATTCATTGGAACTTGAAAACCCGCGGACGTTTTAGGCGTTTTTTCTTCCATCTGTGATTTTCATTCATTCGGAACTTTAAAACCCGCGGACGTTTTAGGCGAATAGACATTTTGCCTAAAGATCGCCCCGGGTTTGCTTATTTGAGTAAAATAAAACACGCACGCCGCGCATCGTCATAGTCGAAATCGGCGGATGCCAAAAATAAATTGATAAAAATAATTTAGTTTTTTTTATAGATTATTCTATCTATAGAGAATTTTTTTTCTAGTTCACAAAACTAGGCTTAGGCAATTGCCTAGGCTGCCTAACCCTAGATCCGCCCCTGCCTTCCCTATTCTTCCAAAAATGCTTGCACTTTTTCAGTATAGTTTACTGAATCTGCGACGGAGTTACGTAAAAAAAAAGTTTCACTGCGCATGCCTGACTCAGGGTAAAACCTTTTCTCGTCTTCCCACCGACGCGAAAATGCACATTTTGAGGTTGTGTGTAGAAAGTCTTTGCAATGGAGAAAATAGAAAAGAAAAAACGACAGTAACTTCTTAGATACTTTAAATTTTGTATATTAATTCACACTATTATTCTACCAGTATCTCGAAATGTTTTAGCAGCGTTTTCTCAAGTCTGAGAAGATATTGTTTTTCAAAAAGTTTGTTTTGTGTTTTTATATTTTTCCTCACCAAAAGCAAGCAAACGTGTCCTTAGCCCAGCTTATACCTAGCCAGCTACCAATTTTATTGCTTAAATATATAGTTAAAAAAAATTCATTCAAATTTGTTCTGATCATGCCTCCACAAAAACACTGTATCAAGCTTATTTTTTGTTTTGACTACCAGCTCTATATACTCCATGTTTGAGTCATAAAGCAAGATACGTATGTTTTATTATTTTAGGCCATCAATGACATGGACCCCAGAGCACGATGAGCTCTTGATTCGAGAAATTCTAACTGTGTAGCCTTACAAATATAAACATGATACGCCAAAGCGTGGCAATGTCTGGCACCAAATAGCAGATATATTAAATGATATCGATGATCCCAAATTCAGAGTAAATCAACGAGCTGTCAGGGATAGGTACTCGGCATTAGAGAAGGCATTTAAAAAAAAATTGGCAAGGAGAAAATGCTAGTGGAATTTCACCACCTGAGTTGACAGATCTGGAAATTGCAATTCAAGATATTATCGATAAGTTTAATGATTTATCTATCTAAATTACTGGTTCAGAAAATGCTGATAGTGGAAGAAAATCTGCTGAAGAAATGCGTCAAGTTTAGAAACCTTCACCGAAACGAAAATATGAAATGCTACTTCTGACGATGAAAGCCCAAAAGGAGCATTAAAGCGCCGAGCAAATGCTACTGAAACAATAAGTTTTTTAAAAATAAAATACAGGAGCTTGCAGGACAACGACAACTTATGGCAGATCAGCTAAAGGTATTAACTTTATAAACCAAATTAAAAATTGTCAAAAAGCTGGCTGTATCTGTCTAGTTGTAGTTTTTGTTAGCTAGGGCTCACACTCGCAACTGGGTCATTCATATATATCGTAGCCTTATTCATACAGTAATCAGATTTATAGGTGGGCAAGTGCCCAGATGCTAAAAATAGGATCATAAAAACTCATTTCTAATATCACTCAACTTCAAAAAACATCAAACAGCGCAGTTCGAACACCAACTTAACCTTAAAAATTGCTACGCCTCAATTTTGCATGGGAATAATTTTAATCTTTAAAGTAAAGCTGTGAAAAATAAAATAAAATAATATACTGCGGTTAAAAAAAAACAAATTTAATGGAAAATAACTTTTAAACAAATTTAGTGACTTTAACTGTTTTCGTCAAATATTTTCGGTTAACAATTTTTTCTTATTTCAATGTACCAAAATTACTATGCTATCACAAAATTGTAAAAGTGGACCTTGCCTAAATTTATTCTTGCATTTTACCAAAATTAAGAACACAGTAATACGTGTAACATGCTATTATATATATATATCCCTTCCTAGCTAGTTATTGATTTCCGTCGCCGCTATGCGAAAAGGAATCTTTAAAATCGCCTGATGGGAGATAGATATAATTTTAGATAGAGCGAGACAGCACAGAGCCCGGACTCTGTTAAGTTTTTGTCCAGGCTAAACGCTCGGAAAATTCCATTTTTTCGAAAGCCAATGAAGATGCTTTATTTTAATCTCTGTCAATTAAATGACCAATCTGAACAGATAGTGTACTCTTCGTGTGGCCAGAACATTCCGTGTGCGTCCATGACTAAAAGTGCTTACATTTTGCTGGTCGCCCCTTACTGGTCTTTTTGGTTTGGTCGTATATATGTATATATATTCTATATTATTTTGTCTATTATTTCCAGGAAAGGTCATAGCTTAGATAGGCAGTCCTAGTCCAGGGCTATGGTAGCATTCACTCACCAATATTGAATTGCCGCCAAGGGGAATCGAACCCTGTTCTCCCGCACAAAGTGCCAGAGTTATAACCGCCGAGCTATGGCGCCAATATTACAATAGAGACAATATTTAAACAACCTGGTTTTAATGCAGTTTATGGTAAAATTGTATTCATGTTTCTTATTTTTAAAACGTACTTTCTTTTTCAGGTCAGCTGTTATCAAACCATGCACCACCAGCATTTTCAAAAAATTTTCAACTAGAGAGTAAATTTTGAAGGCCTTAAATACTGAAATGCTAATATGTATTTATTGCTGAATTAATAAACATGAACTACTTCATCATTCAAATTGAGCTCGTTCAGAAGTTATTATATTCGAATCGTCAAGTTTTTACGTAGCAAGATTATTGTATTCTGGAATTTCCAAAATTTTCCCTGTTCACATTTAAAAATATCCAGTTAAAGTTTTAACTGTTATTTTAGAATACTTCATATAGCTATGTAAAATTTTATTTTTTATTTATTGAATTGTATTTTTAAATAGTTGAGAATCGTGATACTCGTGATTTGTTTACCCCATAATTCTCCGTTTTCAACGTCTATTTTAAATTTCAAAATCTTTCAGGCTAATGACGGAAATCTTAAAGCCGCAGGGCTTCTTGTTAATATTTATATACAATAATTTCTAACGAAAAGTCAAAGCCAGTCATTATAATGTTGAAGTGTGTATTTTATTTTCAATCGATTTCATCTGTACTCTTTTTTAAGTAGCTATAGTTAGCTATACTTTGCAAATAGATCCTTTATTAAATGCTCTTCCACGTTAATCCATGTCAAACTTGCAGATCCATATATAGCTAGCTAAGCTATAGATGACTTGCTTAGGTGAATTTTTCTGTTTTTACTTTTTTGGCAGGCAAAATAAAGCAATTCAATTGGCTAATAATTCTTTTTAGAAGATCTGATTGGTTAAAAAACTATTTGCCTGCCGAAAATAATGTAAACAAAGCTTATAACAAGTCATCTATAGCTTACTGTAAAAAAACTTCATTTAAGTCTTTCTATAGCGAGCTGTAATTTTTACTTCTTCTTGCCAAAGTGCACTGATAATAATAGAATAGTGTTTCTTTTTAACCATTACTTTATTCCTCACAACACAAAATGTATGGTATATGTAGCTAGCTTGCAACAGGAAGCTAACCCCTAAAACCAACATCAACAATATGTCCTCTCTATAAAAGTCAGTAATTTAATTTTTCTTCGATTCCAACATCTTACCCATGTCAATATACCACAAAGAGGGTTAGCAACACCATTTAAACGTGTTATTAAAAAGCAAAACGTCAGTTAAATATTAGTTAAAGAAACATCAGGCAGGATTTTGCATTTCTGCCTCTTTTTGCAGCACTAACCAGAATAGTTGTGAAAAACTGACCATGAAAATTATTTGGGCCATCAAGACAAATGAAAACAAGCGAAAAATTTGTCCCTACAAAGCGTTCACTAGCGCCCAGACCTGCGCGGTATGAAACTCCGTAATTGATAATGACACAATTACAATTCCAACAACAACAGTCACAACTGTTTGCAGCTTTAGTAGATAAATTGACAAAATAAACATTAAAAAAATAACTTTATTTTTGCTTTATATTCATGTACAGTGTTTAAAAAGTTATTTATAAACATTGCTATAGTCAAATGATTGTTTCTTTCCTTCACTGAAAATAGTTGAATATGTCAGGAGGGTCAATGACAAAGAAATTTGAGGTAGTGTTTTTGTACAGACAACTATGAGCATTTTTCATCAATGCACAACATATATACATTTTTCCAATGGAGCGAAGACCAATTTTCAGATTCTTTTTGTATTCCAAAAAAGCAAAGTAGTTTATAATACCACCGAACACCCATTCCACAGAAACGCGCACTTGACTCATTGCTTTGTTGTATAATTTTTGGTTCTGATTAAGACCTGTATTACGTCTAAATAGGGCTTGAAGATGAACTCTCAAGGGATATGCAGGGTCCCCAAAAATGCAAAGTGTATTTCCAGCAGGCGAGAAGCTATAAATTTGTGATTGATTAAGCAAGCCTGACTTTGCAAGCATACCAGCGTCTCGTATGGACCAGATAAGTTTGCTATGATTTCATGAGGAGCCACAACTGACTGGAACTTTATAGCGTGAATTCGCTTGTGACCATTATACATAACTCTTTGGTTCTCTTGTGGTCCACATATAGGTCGAACAGTGCCATCCACAAAACCCCAACAGTTTTGAAGTGGTGCACCTTTTCTATGTATGCTATCTGCAAATTTTGAGAGTTCTGTATTTGAGAGCCACGGTTGATTTAATGTAGTGACGAGATGTTAGAAATTTTGACACACATGATCAACAATAAAATTAAATATCACTGAAAGTTGAGGTGTTGGGCGACCAAATCTATTCATGATATCACTATATCTGCATGGGTATGCAAACCTCTTCAAAAAAACACAGAGAGCTTCCATCCAGACACCTTGAGCCCATTGTAACATTTTATTTCGTTGGGTATTTGAAGAGCTTCTGTCAAAATATACAAGTCATTCTTCCAAAATCTAAACTCAGTTCTACATTCATCATCGCTCATAGAATGTAAGTCGAATCGTTCGTAATTCCAGTACGGAAGGTCATAGTTTTTTGTTCTGTTCATATCATATAGTAAAATGCACGTATCTTCATCAATTAAGTTATCACTGTAAGCAAATAAAATAGCTTCACGAACATTTCTCAAGGGAGCCATATTTGTTTACATTATTCCCGCCGTTGTTCGAATTTCAGGATCGTAATGACCGTCAACTAATGCGGAACCGTTATCCCCCAAGACCCTCGATCATTTAATAATCATGTATTTGGTTCCATTATTTACAAATGGTTCTTCTCCATAAAAAAAAAAAAAAAAAGAGAAAAGGTTAAAAGTTATTTGCAAATAAGTTATGATAAATTTATACATATAATAAAATTAATAAAATACTATAAAATCCTACACTTAAGATAAGTCAAGACACATGGTAATTGGAACAGAACGCTGAGAAAAGGCTGAAAACAGGGAGACAAAAGAAAATTAGAACGTGGAAAAAGTAGAAGACAAAAGTGCATAAGTTCGCCAATTAAATTGTAGCTTAAATAAATTGAATAAAATAGACATAAGTAGGCACATGTTGCTAAGTAAATTGGGGTAGTATACACCAGGACGCTAAACCACAAAAGATATATGTAAAATATGATGAAAATTATTCACTTGCTAAAAGTTAACTTGCTGAAATCGATTGAAGAGTTGAAGTACCATTCAACTGATCTCAGCAAGTCGTTAAAGATGAAAATAAAATAGTTATACGTAAGAAAAAGTATCACAATGACAGAAGCCTCGCTAGACCTTTGTCTTTGAAATACTCTTTCGCATCTGTTTTAAACCTGTAAAAATTTTCACAAACTCTTATTTTACGTGGTAGGTCATTATATATGTTAGCTTGTTCAGAAAACGTTTTTGCTTCACCATGTTGTAATGTCATTTCATTACCCAAACGTGGATTAAATGTGTTCATATGTAATGGAAGATAGTCTGGCCATGTATCAGTGTGTAAAGCTTTATGTACCAGTTTAACAGTCGCGAAATCAATGTTTTCTCTAACTGGCAACCACCCAAGATCGATAACGTCTGTTGTTTTCACATATCTTCCAAGAACATAAGATGCTGCTGTGTTCTGCACTCTCTGAAGTCTATTTAATAGGTACTTTGGTAATTGGCCAAATACTACATTACTATAATTAAGTTTGGATAGAATGAGTGTTTCAGCGAGGTTCTTTCTCACATGATACGGAGTAAATCGTTTCCATTGTTTAAGTGCTCGAATTACTGCATAGGAAGATTGTGTAACTTTGGTAATATGATTTTTCCAATTCAGATTTTCGTCAAAATGTATTCCCAGTATTTTTGAGATTGAGTTACGTTCGATTGAGCAACCATTGTGAATAATGTTACAGTCATTGGTTGTTTCAAGATGATGATAGGAACTCATTTTGTTTGTTGAGAATAACATTTGTTTCGTTTTGCCATCATTAAATAGAAGGTTCTGATTGGTTGACCAACCAGATAAACTATTCAGATCGTCCTCAAGTGTTTTTGCACATGTTTTCAAATTTTTCATTTTGCAGTGTTGGTATAATACAGTGTCATCAGCATACTGTGTTGTGTTAGATGACACATTCTGAGACAGATCCATGACATACAAGTTAAATAATACTGGGCCCAGAATGCTTCCTTGAGGTACCCCAAAATAGATAGGTTGCGTGTTTGATGTTTTATCATCCACTTGAACAAACTGCTTTCGTTCGGAAAGATAGTCATGGATTATCAATAAGCTTTCTTTTGTGAAATTCATTTGATGTAATTTGAGAAGTAAAGTTTCATAATGTACAGTGTCAAACGCTTTCGAGTAGTCAATTAAAACAGCCAGGGTTACCTCGCTTTTATTCATAGCTTTTCGAATATCATCTCTTAGTTTTAATAATATCGTTGTTGTCGAGTGTCCCTTCCGGTAACCTGATTGTGTTTCATTCATTAAAGACTGTTTATCTATATAGTCACAAAGCTGTTGTAATATGACACGTTCGTATACCTTAGACAAAACTGGTAACACGGAAATTGGTCTATAATCTGCAATTTGAGTAGGGTTTTCGATTTTTGGAACAGGACAAATTCTCGCCACTTTCCACGCACCTGGAAAAACTGTTTTATCAATACTTGTGTTAATTATATGTACAAGTGGCGAAGTGACGAAATCAACAACTGGTTTCAGATATTTTACTGGAATACTATCAAAACCAGTAGAGCAATCATTCTTTAAACTCAGTAAAATATTTCTAACTTCGTTGTAATTAGTGTGTTGTATTTTGAAAGAGTTTTCACTGTTATTGATTGGTAGGTTTTCTATGAATTCGGCATTAACGGTGTTAGTGTTTTCTTTGTTGGTCAGTTCACTCGCCAAAGTACAAAAGTACTGGTTGATATCAGTTGGGCTGTGTCTAATTCGTTTGTGTTGTTGTTTAAGAATTTGATTAACTGTCCTCCACACTTCCTTTGGTTGCTTTAAAGAAAGTGCTTTTCTTAGAAACGTCTGTCTTGTTTCTTTGATGGTTCGTTTCAACTTTGACTTTGATTCATTGTAGCTTTCTCGATCGCTTACTAGTTGACTCAATTTGGATTTCATTCGTAATATCTCTGTGTGATTTTGTAACGAGCTTATTTTGATCATTTGATCATTTTGTTACGCCGTCGCAGAACTTACCGCCGTCAATTTCGTAAGGTGCCTATTATAGTTGCTTCCTCTCATAACAATCATTTCGCTTAACTTCGCACTTGTAGGGAATGTTTTTTGTATACGTTCTGGAATAAAGTAAACGTGACTAACTAGCTAATTAAGAAACAAAACTTCAAAAAGTTTAGTAGGTATGAATAAACCCTTTCACAACAACTACTATCAGCTATTTTGATATGGCTGCGGTAAACATGACTTTTTTATTTGGATTACCAAGTTAGAGTATGAAACAATGTGTACTGATCAGCTTAAATAGCCACAACTTGGTTATTGAAGTGTCTTGGTCTACCATTTTCTTAGCATTTAAATTTTCAAAAAATCGCTTACAAAAAGTGATCCACGAACCAAACCAATCCTCGCGATTTTTCATACTTTCTGTGCATTAGTTAAGAGTAGCGATTGCTAAACAAAAACGGAAGATGAGTGACTGCTTTTTTGTTGCTTTTTACTAGTTTTCAAAACCCGTGGAAGTATCTGCTTGAAAACTTTTTTAAATTTATTGTGCTTATCGCAAGACCAACTGCTGTTAATTTTATTAAATAGACTGCAAACGAAACGTTTTAAACGAAATCGACAACAACAATGACAATGTTTAATTGTCTCTAACTTTGCTTGTACATTCATTTATAGCAAAGCATTTTACATTTCCTGCGGTTTTTAAACCGTCACGGTAATTTTGAATTTGCATACAATGTAATCCCAGCAAAAGACTCGCTTTATTCTGTCACATGATTTCTTTTACTCCATTAAAAGTGTAAACAGGATGTTTTATAGAGGCTTTGAAGGAAAATTGTAAAAAATATAATTAACTTTCTTTAAGACTGACGAAAACACAAGCAATTTCTGTATTATTCCAAGAAATTGTCACTTTCCGAATTTTTTCAAACTTTCGCTTTATGAATTTTATTCTCATACTAGTCGTTAGCCCGTGGAAAATCCACGGGTTCGCCCGTCCTTTTTATACCGCATTGTGTGCTTCTCGCTATTGCGCAGCTAAGCTACCATTTTGCGTGACAGATAGACGGACGGACGGACGGACGGACGGACGGACGGACGGACGGACGGACGGACGGACGGACGGACGGACGGACGGACGGGCAGACGTATACGGGCATTATAATATAGATCTTTAAATTCAGTATAGCCAGTCGTTTTATTGCATTTTTATTACAATTAAACGTTTCCTAATTTTTGAGTTCTCTTAATACCCTTTTAAATTTTAGCCAAGAATTTTAAATATTTTCTTCATTTTTCAAAAAAGCAGCGCCACATCAAAGGAAGTGAATGAAATAAATTTGGGGAGTGTCTATTATTTTCCAATTTAGAAACTAAAATTTAGACAAAAATTTAGTCAAATTTAGGCTAAATTTTAGTCTCTAAATTTTAATCCGCGTGAAGACTTCAACCATCTCCGATATGTGACATTTTACGAGCAATACTTCATATAAATATGCTATGCTAAATATGCTCTGAAACATTTATCCTTGTTACAATGTCGAAAAAGTTGTTTTTTTCTCCTTAAGTAAATGTAGACCTTTGTAATAAACAATATAAACTCACTAAAGAGAAAAAACATTGCGTAGGAACTTAATCAAAGATCGATGTTTGTTTTTAATATTATGCACGCGCCGAAGCTACTAATCCATCTTTATTATACCAATATTCTTCTTAAAAACATGCGTCAATTTCTTTCTAACAATTGGGTGACAAAAAGTGACAACAACTTTATTTCAATGTGTCATAAGAATATAATGTTAAATCCACTGAAATATGATGATTCACGCAAAACAAATACATTTCGGTTTTCACACAATACTTGATATTTGTGTGGGGATCGAATACATGAAAGAAATTTTGAGAGAGTGTGATGTTTAAGAGGTTGAAATAAATAATCTTCCGACTCTTAAAAATGTCAATAGTGACATTAATATGTTTTAATCTTGATTTCATCGAATAATGATGCAATATACCGTCATTTTATGCCCATTGTTAGTGATGGCTGTCACGTGTGTGTAACGCTGTGTAAACAACCAAAACATATAAATACAGCATGCTAAAATTCATTTTTCCACTTAAAACTTCAATCAAAGGCGCACAGCTAGCTCTACTTTCTAAAGGTAAGAAGTTTTTTTAGTTCTTTGCTGAATGTTACAATCTTTTTACGTTTAAACAAAAAAAGATTGTAACAAAAAATCTCTTTATTGTCAATCGGATAAGAAAGCTCGTGTTGCTCTTCGCAACACTTTTTTGAAAGAATTTTATTAGCAAAGTATATTAAAAATAAAGAAAATCAGTATAGGCCTGTAACTTAAATATTCATCTAACAATAAGGGGGTAGGGGTAGTATAACTTTGATGCTCTTTTTACAGCATAATGCTTCTTTCTATGTAAAAGGCGTTTACTAGCTACCTATGTGCATAGACATTTAATGAAATTTACTATTTTCTTATAGACTTTACGAATACCAAAGATGCAGAATCGACTAGTCTTTATCGCTGTCTTCATCTTCACCTGTTATCAATGCAATGCCCTATTTAACAAGTGTACTCGAAAATGCGAAGAAAATTTCTATCAGTGCATTTCAAGCTCGGACGGTACAAAAAAGTTTTTCACATGTAATGCGCAAAAATCAACCTGTTTTCAATCGTGCGTGGATTCTTCAAAGCGTGTCCCCCGCAGCCTTGAAGTGGTACAAGCTTCGAACTTTAAGCATTGTGCTAAGTCATGCACAACGTTATTTGATGCTTGTTTTACAATGAAAGATCTCTCTGAAAGAAAAGTATGTAAAAGACAAGCGTATCAGACGTGTCTCAAAGAGTGTGTATACAAAAGAATAGCTTAAATGACCTTGAAAGAATCAAACTTCGACTGATGTTGGAATATCAGGACACTTTAGATTTAAATTGATATATTTAAAATATTTGTTTTAACTATTATTTATTAGGAATATAACCTTTTATTGTGTAAGCATAACCCGACGTTTGAATGAAATGAACTCTGTGCTTCCCTAATGTGAAAAATACTCATAAAGTATTATAAAAAGATATATATTTATTTATACGAATTTATGACTTATGGAAGATATTTAAAGAAATAAATATTGTTTTTTAATTTGTTTGCACGCTACCTAAACCTTTCTTTAGCTTCCCGCAAAATGAGAATCGGCAATTCTTGGCTTGAACTTTTTCTTTCGATACCTTTGATAACGTCATAAAGCAATTTGCTTTTTTTGATTTAGTCATCCCTTAATGATAATTTAAGAATGTACTAATTCAACTCTATTATATTTATACCGGAGGAGGGGACGTAAAGTGTCTGCCACTTTTTTGTATTGGGCAAGTGATACTGAAAGTTTGTGACTCTTCCTAACTTTAAAAATTTAAATTACTTAAAGTTAATTTAAAAACTAAATTATTTTGAATTTGCACAACTGCGGACTTCCATGTAAGGGTTTATAAAATATTGCATTCGTAATATAAATAATTACCACATTTTTATTTCTTTTATTTTCAAATGGTTACCAAGTTGTTGCTAAGATAATTAAGGGTACTAGGTATAGAATACAGACCAGATATTCAGTGGATATTAATTTAGCAAACTGACGTCATTCCTGATCCTACTTACGTCATGCGTTGTTTTTTCCTTACTTCAGTCTTCTTAAAGTGTCATATTTTAACTAGGTACAAAGTTAACAATTAAATGAATGAAATAAATATAATGAAATCAATTTTTTAAGCATTCCGTCCACATGTCTACCGGGAATCCAGACCATAGCGTCAGGAACATGTGAGAAATTATAAATACATTATAAAATCAGAAGAATTGCTTTCTTTTCGCATTTCTGTTCCCTATTATGTCGCAAAATTAATTATTCTCCTGTTATGCGTTTGTATTAAACATTTTTAGGTGCGTTTTATGACTTAATAATTCGGGATCTATGGTTCCGGACACTTTTCAGCAGTGATTAATGAAACATATCACACACATTTTCCTTGATAAAGAGAAGTAGGCAGTAGTTCGGGGTTTTTTTCAAAATATAGAATATGCACTGAATGTCATCTGTTTCCTTCTATGATGTGATAACAGAAATTTAACGTGGTCTTAGAGTTTTACATCTTGGCATAGCCACTATAGCAACATCATTTTTGCTGCCCAAATGTCAGTAGCAAACACAAAAGTGCGCAACAGCGAAAAAGGAATGACCTACAAATAAACAAAACTTTGAAAGTAAAGAATGTCCGAAGATTTTTCTATTGCCAGTTGTTTTTAACAAAAAACAGCTATTCTAACCAGTTTCTATTTGCTGTCTGTAGGCTATAATAAACTACAATGGTAAAATGCAACTTAAGTACATATTTGCTATGCAGTGTTGCAATGCTAGCAAACATTTAAACAAGTATTTACACAGAATTACATTACTATTTCCGTCTTAAAAAAAACACTATTTTTCCAGCTGACATACATTATTCTTTTATTTTTATTCCTGGAGAGATGCCCTGTTTGCATATTGTTTCTTTAAGGTGAAATGGCCTCGTTAAATTTATTAAAAGCCAAATGGTGTTAATTAATTGAAACAATTTCACTACTAGCTGATGACCCTCTTTGTTGAAAAGGAGCAAAGGGAAAAAAATTTCTTTACATTTCAATAGATGCAATTATAGCCCATAAATGTTATTCATTTTAAATTGCACCCTTTTGTCGCTCGAGATCGTCATATTACGACACGAAAGCGTAAAATATGCCCTTACTGTTTGATTTTGCTCTATTTCTTTAGTTTTAAAAAGGTTGTAACAGCGTGAAGATATATGTCTTTATGTTCCAGCATTTCGAGGCAATATATTCTATAAAAGGGATTCTTATTTTTTTCCTATTTTGGTGTAAAACTTTGTTGATTAACTTTAAGTAGAAATATGTTTATCGTGACGCGCTGATATGATAAAAACTCTAAAGTCCTGGTAACAGTAATTTGACACAATTTTTGTCTTTATAGCTTTCCAGAAAAGTTCATTTTGCAACTAGTAATAATTCGACATTTTTGGGAACTGTTGAGCATTTTTATTTTTCTGTGACCCAAAGATATTATGTGCGAGTATTGGCGGGCAAATTTCTATAGAATTTCCAACGAGTGAATTTACGAGGATTATTCCACGGGTTAGCGACTACTTTAATTAAAGAAACTTTCGCAAGAGAAACTTTTGCAAATTCGAGATTTTTCGCCATTTTTGCGAAAGTTTATCTTGCGAAAGTTTCTGAATTTCTTCATTCGCGAAAGTTTATCCAAAAAATTTCGTGATTTTTTTTTTTTGCGTAAGTTTCTCTCGCGAAAGTTTCTCATTAAAGTAGCTATCATCACTTTTCAATTTTAAATGAATTTATCTCTTCTTGATTTAATTAACCAATACCCCCTTAAGCATTTGCAAAATCGCCTACATAAAAAATCTTAAAACATAACGTCGATAGTTATAAGTTTATTTTGCACTTTCAGTGACCCAGTAATTTTTTTAGCATGCTGCGAATAAGTGTTCTAGGTACACATTCTATATATTTAACTTTATATTATTTCCCAATTGGCGTCTATGCGGCATTGGTAATGTTTCTGATCTCCTTTTTGCCTGTTTAAATAAAATTTTAACGTTAATTAAGTGGAAGAACATTTTGCTATTCTCTTTCATTTCAAGTTTACATGTCAAAGCATACGAACAAAGGAACAATTTGTAGATACAAAACTACTTTTCGTGCGATGTTATTAATTATCATGGCGACGTTTCATCATTTTTGCCATTGTATTCTCTTCTTCTCTGTAATCCATCTCTGATAAACAAATCTAATCGTTTAGCTCAACATCAATTGTTGACTTTGGCCATTGTGAATAAACATATTTGTTTGTTAATAATTCACGTACCGAAACAATTGAGCAAATAACTTTCGATTGATTTGTTCTTCACGAGCGTCAAATCCTGTTTTTGTATTTGAGTGTAATATTGTGACGACATATTTCGCGTAAAATTCGGAAACAATGACAAAAAATTATGATTTATTACAAACGAGTTAACTGCTATACAGAAGTTATGTGTTATCTGGGAGGATAGAAAGAAAGGGATAGAGGATAGAACTTCTTCTAAATTTTATGTGTGTGTAGGGAGTAAGAAGAGAAGCTCGTTCTATTTGATATTTTGGTTGTTCGGAAAACCTTATTGTGCAAGAGACATATTTATACACTTGCGTTTACTTTCCCACGCGCACCATAAATATTATATTTAGTTTATATGTACCAACAGAATTAGTGGACAGGAACAGAAAAGAATTATTCCCTTAACAAGTAACAAGGAATTTGTCCGAAATCACACCTTGTACTTTTTTATGTGCTCTATTACGTAAACTCTAACTTCTTAAACTAATAATTAAAATGACGAATAATTCAAACACATAATGTTGTAATAGAGTGAACATTGTGGGTGGTAGCACGAACACAGGGAGTTGCAAGCAATCATAAAAATAAATAGTAGTATAAATGGATGAAAAAGCGTCAGCAATTTAAAAAAGCAGTTAGGATAAAATAGAGAGTAGGTGGTCGGAATAAGTGAGTTTGTAATCTTCATTGATTGGGTTTAAAGAAATAAAAGTGTACACTTATTAGAAACAAGTCATTAATGGTTTAAATAGGATATGTGAGTTTGTTACGTGACATATACTACAATTTCATTTCCCAACCCCAAGTTAGTTTAACGGTGCTCCTCTTACGTCCCTTGATGGCATTGTTTTTTTAATATTAAAGCTCCAACACCCTTGACACACACTCAAAACTTTGCTATTTAAGTGTGTTGTTTTTTGTTTGTTTGTTTTTTCGCCTTAGCAACAACAAAAGCAATCGAAGGACAAAGAATGATTTCGGAATATAGGTTTATTCTTTACTTAACAAATATAATAAATAAGTGTACAATAGGCACACTAGTTGTAGTTGGCATTGTGTCTGACATTCAAAACTTATGACTTGACGTAAAGGATACATAAAAAGCGGTTGATGACGCTTCATGTAACAAGAAAACGAGGCACATTTTTTCCTAAAAAATTATTATTTTAGTCATCATTTTTTTAAGAGAATATGCCATACAATTTCTACTTGTTTCGCACAATCCACTTTTGATATGACGCAAGTAAATTAAACAAACTACCTGTAGCTAATTCGCGTGGATAAGCAACTTGGGCGAACTGACAGTTCTGATTGTGTCAGAAATTACCAAAAAATATTTTTTCAGAATATTCTCTCAGCATTTGCTTGTATAAGAAAAAACTCTAAACCCTGTTTAAAACAGATAAATTCGTCAAGTTTGGAGAAATTTCACGTATCTTGTTTTTACGTTTCCCATTGCGTTTGTTGTCATCTCACTACCCTAGAAAAGATAACAATATGGTAATTTTATTTAGTGTATTGACAGGGGCGGTTTAGCTATGGTGTATTGGTGTAAATACACCAGTAAAAAATTGTCTCCAAAAAGTTAAAGTGTATCTCTGTGAGCCTGTAGTTTTTTAATTTTGGCGCCCTAGGTCTGAACACAGCGTGGGCGCACGCCCTCGGCATATATAACTGGTTTTCGGAGTCTCCACTTTCCGCGCCCGGGTTCGATGGTCTTGTTTCTGTCAGGAAATACAAATCGCCGCTCTTTCGTCCTGCAAAATATTTTATTTTCAATGTAGCTGCCGACTTTACCATTTACACCAGTTCTGCTGGTGTAAGCTGCCCATCTGGCTGGGCAAGAATTTCTCTGTTGTATTTCTCTGGTGTAAGCAACTGGTGTAAAATGCAAACTGTACGGCAGAACGATCCAGGACTTAACATGCAGGTGAGAATTGCGTAGACTTCAAAACAAAGCGGCTTTTATTACCTCCATTAAAGAACAGCGTAATCTTAGACCATGTCCACACGTCTCGGATTGCTTTTCATTCCGAAATAGTTACATTCCGGATTGAGTTGTCCACACATGTACGCGGTATTCCGTATTGGGCTGTTCATATGTTCCGCATAGACGTCGTCAGATTTTTTATTAAAGCATGCAACCTTTTCTGTCTTTGCATATGGTATTTTAAAATTGCAATACTTGCATACCAAAGCTGAAAGAAATGGCTTATTTGAGAAAATAATAAAATTGTGACTTGCTTACATTTGTCGTCCGCCATTTTTAAAATTAAATTTTATTGTTTTCCGGCGTCTTGATGTGTTTACACTTATCGGCTTGCTGTTCCGAGCGAAATCGTTTCAAGATCTAATCTGTAGCTAGTCACGTATCTTGAATTAAAAAGATCCTTTGGGTTCAGCTAAGCGAAGGTAACAAAGATAAGATTAAAAAAGAAAATTGTTTTTTACTAAGATGGAAATACCTAAACCAAGGTATGGCCCACTATCACGAGGAGTTATTGATTAGTGCATGCTCGGACGGGGCTGAAAACTTCGATGATGGTAGAAATCAACTGACGATCTCATTATTCAGTTAGTTTTAAATAATTAATGAACCAAAGAGCCTACTGTAACACTATGTTCGCTCGTAACAGAACAATTGGTTTTTAAAATATGCTAGGGAACTGATATTGTGTTGCAATCGAATTACAATTCAACAGCTGAATAGATTGTTCAACACACGATATGGAAAACGAGAGGAAATAACATACTGACTTCTATAAAAACATGGTCCTAGTGAAGCTTGTTAATCGTCGTAGCAAACTTTTAAAATTGTTTGGTATACGTTTGTTTACATTGTTTTGCAATATTGTTATATCGTATTTTTACATCGCAAGTTGGATTTTGTTATTGTATATTCCAAAGTGCATTGCAGTAAGGCATAATGAAAGAAAACAGATATAGAAAAAAAGATAAAGAAAACAGATATACATGAGAACAAGAAAAGCAATATTCAGTTAATTCTGTTGCGAATTATCTATATGGAAATTCAGGTTGCTACTTTCTTTGTTTAGGTAATTTCTAAAGTTTTTCTTTATAACTACTGTCCACAAACCTTCTACCAAAATGGTTAAAATTTTTACAGGCTGAAAATTCTCGTTTAGTTTCTTTACATCTTTCATACCGAATGCGTTAAGCAAATTATTTGTTTTTGTTATCTTTATAATTTTTAGTGATTTTAGCTTTCAATTAAATTGACTTTAGTTTTCAAATACGGTTTACTTCACCTCACATCTCGATTACAAAGTTTGTTGTGATTTTGAAATAACCTGATTGGTTTAAATTCTTATAAAATCAAGCTGATTGGTTTAAAAACAATGTAGTAGCAGAATTAACTGTGACTAATTTGATAAACACTGCCTTTTTTTTGTTCTTCGATTTCGCATTTTTGAAAATGCCGCAAACGCTTGTAGGTTACATTCAGAAATGGTTTCATTTTTTAGCTGCAACGACAAAACTTGAGTACAGTGGTATCAAATATACATCTACCATACCTGTCGCTGAAGAAACTTAATTAAGTCCAAGATTTTATGTAATATTTAAGACGTAAATGTAAAACAAAATAATTTGATGCTTGTATATTTCTTGCTCAAAGTTCTACAAAGTAGAATTTAGACTCGCCGCTCAGAGGTTGATTCTAAGCTGTTTTGACCATCAGAGGGCGTGAAAGGGCGGTAACCCCGTTTGAAGGCTTAAAACGCCCTCCAAACCCTGAGTTGTTTATGAACACCCTCACAAGCAATTAAACCTCTTTGAGGCTATTTTGCACCAGGTAAAAAAATCCTAAACCTGCCCCTGATTGACGCCTGTCTAATGCATTGACGTCATGGCATACCGTCAAATTTCATTTCATTCTACACAGATTAAAACCCAGCTACTGTTAGTTTAAAGTGAATTCTGCAAGATAAAAAGTTGCAAACTTTTTTTTACTTGATCTCCAATTTGAACAGAGTTAAAGGAAAATGATTACATTACTTCGTCTATCACAGATACTCACACGCGAAGTAAAACGAGAAAAAGGTCAACTCCACCCTGATTATCCTTGTTATAAGCACAAGAAACCTTCCTTGTTGCTGCAGTATTAAATCGGAGATTTGCATCATCTATGTTATGGAAAAATATCAAAAGTAACAAGTTATCATTAGCAACAAGAATATCTCAAGTATGATTGGCGAAGACATGATTTTAAGGTCTCATATTTTACATGTAAAACACTATGGCTGAGAAAAATCTCTTCCCCCGAAAGTTATATACAAAGTGTCCTGACCTTAATTCGCCTCGTGAAATAATATTTTACCTCAAGTAAATAAATTTTGTTATTTAACGAATGGGCACGCAATATCTAATTATTGTCATACACCTATACACCAAACGAATAATTTCAGATGCCCCATATCGAATATTTGATATTACATTAAACTTTGCCAAATATTTGTTTAGTATTCAATATGCGGTTGCACCGACGGGTGTAAATTGTAAATAATATCATCATTTACGCTTTGCACTGGTATTTAAACCTCGAAGGCTATTCAAATCCATAGTTTTAAGCTATTTCCAGGGGACACTTAATGTTTCGTTTGCCAGACAAGTGTATGGCTTTTAATCCAATCAGTAAATTTCATATAAGAACTTGGGTCATTTATCTTTGTAGTAAACTTCAACACTATTGCATTTTAAAAAAGCTGACTTCCGTCGTTCGTAAATAAGGGAATAGGCTTGGCCAATTAAGTTACATTGAAAATATTGAATATTTTTAAAGATATTTTCGAATTTTTTAAAATGTCAGCGGCAAATTCAGATTTCAATAACTGCCTTAATTTTTATGAAACATTGAACTTTTATTATCTTTATCACTGGAATCCTTTCCGAAGATTTCGATGACGTCACAACATATTAGACATTGCTCAAAACGACCATTATAAACTCTCTATAATAGAAAATGCTTCACCTTATCAAAACAAAAAAAACAAAAATACTGAAACAAAAGGTGTTAGTTACATTTTTAGGTTTAGAATTAAATATTCGACCATGTTTAAAGGTAATTGAAGGATCTATTATTCTTTATTGATCTCGGTTTTCTCAATCTTATTCCTTTTTTCGTTCAAATTGTAAACACATACAAGCAAAAGATAAAAATAATAAAGACACGTTTCCATAAGAAATTAAAAATGGTTTTTTCAGAAAATGAAGTATTATCTTGTAACCCTTTGATGATCGTTTAATTACTTTGGCTTAGAATCAATCATAATTCATTTTCTTTCCTAAAAAACCAGAAACCCCTGGAGTGTAATGTTTTTCAGAAGGTAAAGAATACTGTTGAGGGTGTAATAGAACTTCCGCAAGGTGTTCTCGTGATTTAGTGTGCACTGGAACACTCTTCAGTCTTTCGTAGAGGCGATTAAAAGGATTCCTAGAAATGCTCTACAACACCTTTAAGTGTTTTCTGCGATCCTACTACATAACTCCTAAGTTATAATAGAGCTTCTCAAAGTAAAAACACCCTAACTAAAGTTCTACACCTCATGCGCTCTCAGTGTAAATAAGAAAAGCCTCAATCTGCCAAGTTAAAATTTGACCAAATTTCGATAATATTTAGAAAAATGACTAACTGGCAATACTTACAACAAACCGTGTGTAGATGAGCTGGCAAATTTGATTTTTTTTTTTTTAATTAATTCACAGGATAGAATTACTTTTCGTGTTGACAATCACGCGCTATAAAATCGACTTTCATAAGGTTTAAAATAACACTTTTAAAACAATCAATCGACCCGGATATAGCAACCAGTGCACTGTAATCCGGAGATAGTAAACTGTAGAATTCTTACAAAAGCGCATTGCAACTATCTTTGTTCCTTGTGACTTGTTACTATTAATCATATTTCTGCATTTCTAGGTTGATATCGTTCACTGAAGGTCTTGCTAAAACTTGTACAAACAAAAATTTTCCAGACTATGAATTATCCATATTATTAAAGGAGAGGCGAACAAAGAACTTTTTTGTGGCAGTAACAAAATAAATTTTAAGCGAGGAAGCAAAAATTAAGGAAGTTCTATATCCTTAAATCTAACAAAATAACTACTATATCCACGCACAAATAACTATGTTTCATAGATAAATATCCATATTCCTTACAAGCAACATTTTTACAAAGTTTTTATGGCTGTGTGGGTAAAAAAGAAGCAAATTTGAGATGTACTTACCAATAAACATTAAAAATAAGATCTTTAACTGAAAATAACCCAGAATATTTACATACAATCGTAGTTCCAGCATTTTATAACCTTCCTTAATATTTCTTGGAACTTTATAAACATCTGTCATGGCCAATAATAACATTTTTTTCGTAACTTGGTTCGCTTTTTCACAACATACTTCCAGCTTCCAACGATGAAGTTTGTTGTGATCAAAGGGCGCCAAATTCGATAAATACACAGACCAGAAACTTTCAACAACAAATCGAACATTCAACGGTTTTAGCTTTGTTTACAAATCTTTATTTTCTTTATATTTTACTCATGAATTAGTTCAGTAATAAAAATAAAAATATTTTGGTCGTGTTATTCAACTAATAGCATTTTTGTTATTCTGATCTTTAACTTCTGTATTGTTTTTAATAAAACAGTGTGATCATCGACGCGTGGCCATCACAATACAGAAAGATCTAATATTATTTCTGAATATAACCACCAGTTTGCCAAGTGTGTAAAAATATAAACTACTAGTCGTTAGCCCGTGGAAAATCCACGGGTTTGTCCTTTTTATACTGCATTGCGTGCTTCTCACTTTTGCGCAGCTAAGCTACCATTTTGCGTGACAGACAGACAGACAGACAGACAGACAGACAGACAGACAGACAGACAGACAGACAGACAGACAGACAGACAGACAGACAGACAGACAGACAGACAGACAGACAGACAGACAGACAGACAGACAGACAGACAGACAGACAGACAGACAGACAGACAGACAGACAGACAGACAGACAGACAGACAGACAGACAGACAGACAGACAGACAGACAGACAGACAGACAGACAGACAGACAGACAGACAGACAGACAGACAGACAGACAGACAGACAGACAGACAGACAGACAGACAGACAGACAGACAGACAGACAGACAGACAGACAGACAGACAGACAGACAGACAGACAGACAGACAGACAGACAGACAGACAGACAGACAGACAGACAGACAGACAGACAGACAGACAGACAGACAGACAGACAGACAGACAGACAGACAGACAGACAGACAGACAGACAGACAGACAGACAGACAGACAGACAGACAGACAGACAGACAGACAGACAGACAGACAGACAGACAGACAGACAGACAGACAGACAGACAGACAGACAGACAGACAGACAGACAGACAGACAGACAGACAGACAGACAGACAGACAGACAGACAGACAGACAGACAGACAGACTCCTTTTAAGTTTAAAAACAAGAGAATATAGAAATAGCTTAGTTAAATTTAGATATTAAAAGTAAGTTTCTCTCATATAAAAGCTGATACGCAAGCGAATGTGTCAGAGCAATTCTTAAAGCAAGCCCTTAATTAAAATCAGTCAAAAAGTATAATGCTAGCGTGACCACATCTTACCCTCTTAAATATTTATGTTTGTTTCGCTTAAAGCAATAAAAAAAGGATTTCCCAAAAATGATGACGTTAGCAAAGAACAGTAAAACTATCCAATCAAAAAGCGCGTTTCGTATTTTTATCGCTAAAAGTTTGTTTGCAACACAGCATAATCTTCGCCAGATTAATAAATCCTAAAAACTACTAAGATAACTACTATTACCATTATTATTATTATTCCGAATATTTATACAGGATATAGACACTTCAGTGTTGGTAACACTGTTATCAACGTGGGTCCTGTGTTCTAAATATATACCTTAGGTATACACCGGGATTGCCTACTCCATTTCCCATCACATGGCATGGGTTGACCTGTAGTTGTGGTGAAGACATTCGCTAAACATTTCAGCGCTGTGGCCCGAACTACGGATCTTGTGATTGCGAAACAAACTCCATAGCCACTAGGTCACACGCCACCAATAAACATCAAAAATAAGATTTTTGACTCGAAATAACCAAGAATATTTTACGTATGGCAACAGCATTTTATAACCTTCGTTTAAACTTGTTGGAACTTAAAAAATATCTGTCAAGACCAACACCGATATTTTGTCATGTTTTGAGTCCTTTTTCCACAACATACTACGAGATTCTAACGATAAAAATTTGTTGTGATGAGATTGCGCCAAATTTAATAAATATACAGACCGGAAACATTCAACAACAAATCAAACGCGCAATATGGTGGTTTTATCTTTAATGGCGTCTCTTTGCTTTATCTTTACCCACAAGTTTGTTTACAAAAGGGGGAACCCGTGGAAAAATCCACGGGTTCCCCCTTCTTTTAATTACACGCTATTTCGTGTGCCCGCTGCACGTCGTTTTTCCCGCAGACAGACAGACAAAATACAGCTATTAAAATTATTCTCCACATGTTATTCCACATTTTTGCTATTTTGATCTTTAACTTTTTTTATTTAATTATGTGTATAGACCCGTGTAAACAAAACTGGTATTTTAACAAACTGATTTTTTAGGTCTACTGTGTTGTTATTCTGTAAAGTTTTTAGGTGAATTTTCACAGTTTGTTATTTAAAAAACAAAAAATTAATATTACTTTGTGAAATTTGCAAAATAACTTTACCCGTCATGATGGCGCTTGTATGTAAAATAAAATGATATGGGGCAGACAAAGCCAGTCGATTTGGCCTTCAAATTAACACTGGTATCATGAACATTTATTCGGCAGCCGTGCCGCAGCGCAGTTCGCCTCTCCTTCAACTATTCAGATTCCCGGTAGTAAGAAAAATTATACTGGGTCTCACAGCTAGTATGGAAGCAGATAAAATCAATCAAGAAAATCCGAATAGTGACCTATAATTAGAGTAAAAGGTCGTTAAAATGATCAGCGTAGAAGTGTAACCAGAGTACAAATGCTGCACAAAGAAGTTTCCAAAAAATAAACATCATATATCTATCAAAGTAATGTTTATTTAGATACAAGATGACATTGTCTGCTCAATGTCACATTAATTTGGAGCGGAAGCAGACCAAACGCTGCTATCTCTAAGCCAGCAGAACTAACCAGGTACAAAACCATACTTAAATAATTTTTCTTGATTCTATGTTAGTATTGTGAGACCTCAATTAGAGCTATTTATTTTGTTTGTTTTCAAATGTTTTTTGTGACAGATAGTTTATAATTTTTCCATACCTTAATTCTTTAAGGAGAAGGAATTTTTGAGGTACGGAGAAGTTCTTGATTTAAACTCTTTCGAGAAGATTAACTTGATAGTTTGTTTTGTTGTATATTAGGTAGGTTTTTGGTCTCACATCGTAAGATATTGGATACACCGATAAATTTATATTGGTGAATTTGAAACAATAATTTGTTGCGATGGATTTGTACCTTCATTTTTAAGAGAAATCCTTAAACTTCACTCCAGGGTATATCTAACATAATTACTAACATTAAGAAGCGAACAGTTTCGTTTATGTTAGTCGAAAGTTTGGGTTGAAATGATTTTTTAGGTGATACATATAATTCAACGAAATCTTTTGTAGTAAGTCAGTACAGGTTACACCTACCTACTTGATTTAACAAGAAGTGATTTTTCTATTAAGCTGATAAAAATGTAAAAGATATAATGATAGTATTAGGTGTGGTAAGATCTACGTGACAGCCAACTTCTCAAAAAACATAATTTTCTGTTTAACTTGACGTAATAGTAAATATTTTATTTCAACATGCACTTTACCTGATAACAGTCGACTTATTTGATTGGCTAAAACAAATGTTAAGGGTGTTTTCTTGCTTATACCAAATGCAACTCCTATTGTCTATTATTAATAATTGTCTATTGTCTATGGTAAACGTTATCATCCAACTGACGTAAACGGAAGTCACCATTTCTACCATGGTGATACTTTTATTAATCACAAAGATTACTACTGGTAGCATATTTCTTTTTTTTTATTGAATATGCAATGAGTGAAGAAATGTATTTTCTACTTTTAAAATAAGCGCTCCAGTTTATTATTGTTTAACGAACATGAAACACCCTAGAAAGTAAATTATCCAAATTCTTAGCATGCTTATCTTTTATTGTTGGGATTTATGTTAACCTTTTTGAATTGTATTGCCCAATATGAGGAGTGAGTTTTTATTTGCGCGATTTTTAGGCTATATATTACTGTAAGTATGAGTAATAAGTAATCATCGAATAGGAATGATAGTTCATTAGTTGTACGGCCCGTGAAAAAAGTTAGTTGCAAGGATATGACAAGAAAAAAGTATTTTCGTTTGACTTTTTACATGTGTTTCACAGCTATGATAGAATCATAGCTGTGAAACACATTCTTTTATAATTGGTATTTCGGCATCCTTTTAATAGATAGATGCGTGTAATACAATCTATTTTCACATCTTAAATTATTTATCAATTTTATATATATTTATATATATTTATAGGAAATAAAGCACCTAAAAAAGAAATTATTAATAAACTAGCCGAATTCCCGTGAAAGAATCCTCTGAATCTCTCATTAAGTCCACATGAGAGGTGCCAAATAAAAACACTGAACACAGTAATATGAATACTTAAAAGTCACAATTTCATTACTCTATATCTATAACCGCTGAAACAAAACGCCGAAAAAATAAGCATGTGCAGCAATAAAAAAATAAATAAAAGAGATAAAAAGCCCTGGGATTGAGGTTGCTCACAATCTGCATCTGTTTAAAAATATAAGCAGGTCCAACAAAAAATTGAAAATAAAATAAAATAAAAATGCAAAAGGTTTATTAAAATCCAAGGTGGCCAACAACGGTTATGTAAAAATCTAAATCTGCTAAAACTATATACTTGCTTCACGATGCCAGAAGTACACCAGGGAAAATGGTATACAAGACATTAGAAAAAATCGTTAATTCACACACAAAAGGTTATTGCAAAATTTCCACAACGTACAGTTTCTAATGCATCATACCAAATTAGCTATTTAGTCTATTGCATACAGAAACCCTTCCAATGCGCAAACGTGACATGCATGATAACAATGCAGTGTTTTCGAATTTAAGAATCGAATAATGTTTCAAACGGTAACGTAGCAGATGTAAACATTGATTTAACTTTGTTTACATTAAGGTTTATTATAACGACATCAACCACTTCGTAGCGTTGAAAACAGTAACAACGGAAAAACCTTTTACATAAATTATTCTCTAGGATATACACACTGTATTTTATAAGAATTGGGTTGTTTTTTTCGTTTCAGCGTTCATGTTCATCTTTCTTGATTAATCCTATCCTCATTATTCTTAATATTTTCTTAGCATGACTATGTCCTCAAAATACATAATGCCTTAAAAAAAATTCAGTTATAAGTTTCTACAGCTAGCTAATGGGTTAAGGTTATGGTTAGGATTAGGGTTAGGGTTAGGGTTAGGGTTACAACAACTAACTTAATATTTAAAGAAAATTTAGTTCTGAGAGAAACGGCTAAAAAATCGTTATGCACCCAAATTCATTTCTCTACTAAAGAATCTAAACAACAACACCTGCTTTTTCTTTCGGTTTCTCATTAGGCTGCTCTAGCTAGCGTTCTCTGGATAAAATTCCAATCAATTTTTTATTTCGGTTACTAAACTTCGCTTCATCCCGAAGAAAACAAATTGAAAATGTATGAAAATGTAAGATATATTTCCAATCATTTCTCTTTTTGAAGTTATATCATCGTACGTTTTTCTTCTTTATAACAAATATTTCTGACCACAACATAATTTCTTTTTATTCCCTCTCTGCAACAACAGTTTTGTTTTGTACATTTGAGATTCGAATTACATTCATATTCGAATGCGATACAACTTCGGTCCCAGAACAAATAAATGGAAAATATAAAAGAAACAAATCAGCTTTAATCTAACCTCATGATGAGTAAACATTGTTTAAAAAAACTTTTTTTAGGCTTAATTTGAAAAAAAGACAACCTTCTTTGCTTCAAGATTAAAAGAATATTGACGTTACAGTAGTATTATTGACGTCGCACCGTAACGTCATAAAATTTAACAAATAAGACATGCATTTTTCAGCTACATCAAAGGAAAATGAACACATCTGCTTTGCCTTGGACAGACACACAGACACACTTAGCGTATTATTATAAGAGAATAGTCGATAAAGCCCATGGAAAAATCCACTGAGGCAGAATAAAAATTATAAAGAAGCGTCATTTGAATTTTGATGACGTCAGCAACCAATCTACAAAAAATCAATTAGAACCTTGTTTTTACATTGCCTCTATTGCGTAGAGCTTAAACTGTTGATCAAGAAAATATATATGACCATGTGCTTTAGATGAGCGGTTAATGAGATATAAGGGTATAGATATTTTGCTGACGTCAGCAATGGCCCGTCAAGCCTAAAAAAAATTTGTATACCTGTTGCTTTTATTGTATAGATCTTGAAACGTTGATCAAGGAAATGTATAGGATTATGTACTTTTGACAAACGGTTGCAGAGATATTGGGGTTTAAAGGGTTGGTGACGTCATTAACCAACCCATTCCGAAACGGATTTGGGTACCCAGGTTTGGGAAAACTACCCAAATTGGTCCTAGGTGATCCCTAGGTACCCATGCAGTGGAAAATCATTGACGTCACCACTTCGTTTCACCGTTATTTAGCCTCAAAATTTTAGGTGCACTGTAATGTCTTCATTAATTTATAACATAGGATATTGACGTTAAAGTAGTGTTAGTGACATCGTGCCGTAACGTCAAAAAACTTACCATATTAGACATGTACTTTTCGGCAACATCAAAGGAAAATGAGCATATCCACTTTGCCTGTCACAGACAGACAGACACACTTAGCGTATTATTATATAAACTAGTCAATAAAGCCCGTGGAATAATCCACTGAGGCAGGATAAAAATGAAAAAGAAGCGTCATTTGAAAAAATACAAAAAATTAGAACCTTGTTTTTACATTGCCTCTATTGTATAGAGCTTAAACTGCTGATCAAGAAAATATATATAATGATGTGCTTTTGATGAACGGTTAATGAGAGTCAGAAAAGACTAAAATTATTTTTGTAGAAATTTGCATACCCGTTGCCTTTATCGTATAGATCTTGAAACGCTGATCAAGAAAATGTATATGATCATGTATCTTTGACAAACGGTTGCAGAGATATCAAGGTTTAAAGGTTTTTTGATGACGTCATAAAACCGTCCATTCCGAAACGGATTCGGGGACCCAGGTTTGGAAAACTTACCCAAATTTGTCCCAGGTTGTCCCTAGTTACCCACGCGGTGAAAAAGCATTGACGTCACCACCTCATTTCCAAGTTATTTGGCCTCAAAGTTTTAAGTGCATTGTAATGGCTTTACTAATCTTAATTAATTTTCCTTTGACGTCAATACTATTTTATCGGTAAAGTTTGGTAAATTACAGAACAATTTTATAGGCGATGTTTTATAGATTTTGTTAAAGAAAATTTTGAAGAATGTAATCCACTTTGCAAAAGTGACAGACAGACACACGGAACTGGCGTATTATTATTCCAAGTTATTTGGCCTCAAAGTTTTAAGTGCATTGTAATGGCTTTACTAATCTTAATTAACTTTCCTTTGACGTCAATACTATTTTATCGGTAAAGTTTGGTAAATTACAGAACAATTTTATAGGCGATGTTTTATGGATTTTGTTAAAGAAAATTTTGAAGAATGTAATCCACCTTGCAAAAGTGACAGACAGACACACGGAACTGGCGTATTATTATATAGACTAGCCGATAAGGCCCGTGGAAAAGTCCAGTGAGGCAGGATAAAAATGAAAAAGAAGCGTCATTTGAATTTTTATGACGTCAGAAACCTATCCACAAAAAAATTAGAACCTTGTTTTCACGTTGCCTCTATTGTGTAGAGCTTAAATTGCTGATCAAGAAAATGTATATGATCGTGTGGTTTTGATGACCGGTCAATGAGATATAAGGGTTAAATTTTTTTTTTTTTAGAAATTTGTATACTTGTTGCCTTCATCGTATAGATTTTGAAACGCTGATCAAAAAAATGTATAGGATCGTGTACTTTTGATAAACGGTTGCAGAGATATTAGGGTTTGTGAAGGTTTTTTGATGAAGTCATCAACCCGTCCGTTCCGAAACGGATTCGAGGACCCAGGTTTGGGAAAATTACCCAAATTGGTCCTAGGTGGTCCCTAGTTATCCACGCGGTGAGAAATCATTGACGTCACCACTTCGTTTCCACGTTATTTGGCCTTTAAGTTTTAAGTGGAGTGTAATGGCTTCATTAATTTAATATAGGATATTGACGTTAAAGTAGTGTTATTGACGTTGCGTCGTAACGTCAGAAAATTTGACATATTAGACATGCATTTTTCGGTAAGTTCAAAAAATTTCGGTAAGATCAAAGGAAAACGAACATATCCACTTTGCCTGTTACAGACACACGGAACTGGCGTATTATTATATAAGATAACTTAATAAAAATGCTGACGCCAGCACATAATAATGGTGACATGTACGAGCGTGACATGTAGAAAAAAGTAATACAGAATTCATGTTTGTAAATGTGCTTTGTTCTCAATTATTTTGCTTCTCCTTTTAAAAGTTCCCTACGAATTCTGTATAAAATTAGCTATAGATCAAAACAAATTTATCATTGGGGCACTAAACTACCATCTCTTATATCGCAATTAAAGTAAGTACCTCCTCATTTTCATTTTTTTATTCAACATTTTGCACAGTTAACCTAAATTCCTAAATCTTTCGTAAGTAATTGGTTGTGTGTACGACCTTTTAAAAATCGTGGGTAATGTCATTTTAGTTTTACCCTTGTTGCTTTGTTAAAGATACACAAGTCTTTATTTTTTGTCAAATTTTTTGATTTTTAGAGCTCTCGAACTGTGTCAAAAGCTCAGTAAAAAAAAAATTTAAGATTTTATGACAATGTAAAAGTAACAAAGTACAACGGAGGGGAACATGAAGCAACTTTGTGATATAAATTCGGAGGTAAACCTTAAAAAGAAAACCTAAGACAAGGATTTAGTTCTTAAGTAGAGTAAATTTGAATACCGTGATTTAGAGTCGGCAAATTTAAAACAGGTGTTCGATAATGTTTTAAGTCTTCCTAAGTTATTATTTTCAGGCAAAAAATAACACTGTTCAATAAGAATTTATTTGGCTTTTAGAAAATATATACTTTTAAATACTTTTATTTTGCAGTTCAGGAAATAAAGACAGTATTGTTAAACACTGATTAACTTTTGTAAGAAGTTAAAAGGAGTCTTAATTGTTCTCTGGTAGCTCATTTAATGTATTGATATGGAACCAGTAATCCTGGGTTAATTTTTTTACCGTCAATAAAGTATTTTGCAACAAGGTTAAAAAATTGAGAAAACAAAACATGTGTATTTTTAGGTACACGTTTGGCATTCCACCGATTAGGGAAGTGAAGTGTAAACGAGCTGAATATCAATACATGTACTTCAGTAAAAAAGAAAGAATGTTTCTGTGAATTTTAAATTTTAGCATGCCAGACAATGGTTGAACATACTGATTGACTAAAATAATCGTAACCTACCTAGGGTATTATAATCCTTTTCCTTAGCCACACTTCTATTATATTGTCCGCTATTACACATCACAGCCTAGCTGACGTATGTAAATGTTGACATAAAATGGCACCATGGTGACTTCTTTTTATAAGAAGTCGATCATTAACAGTATGTTTCCTCTCATCATATCAACTAAACATTTGGAGAAGTTAAATATTTTTCCTGTTTTCGTAGGGATACCTCAAGCTGTACTGTTGATATGTTTAAGTAAGGTTGTAGCCCTGTTAGTAATTGTTGTCACGGACATGTCAACACGTAGGATCAAATACATTCTTCAAATTCCTGCTTTAGCATAATTTTTCCTTTATTGTGAAGTTTATGAAAGCGGACAAATATTATAATGACAAGCACTTTTTCCTTCCTTTATTCTTTTTTTAAAATTGCATTGTCCAGAAGAAAATAATCTCGTGAGCAACCAAAGGGGCGATACCATTGTGTCAGTTGCTTATATATTGCAGCTTGTGAGTGAGTCAAACCAGAAAGCCTTATACACGAGAAGAAGTGACAGATAAACAGCAAGAAGAAAAGCAAAAATATAATAATGGCAAGTAAGATCAACTTTTGCATGCTTATTTTGCTCTTGGCTATATTTCACGAACACTGCGAAGCAAGAGCTGTTACACCTTTAAGAGGACTAAAAGATCAAATTGGTAAATCAACGAGTCAAGACCTAAATAACTCCAGTCAATGTAAAAGAAATTGCGAAGGCAAATTTGATTTATGTGACACTGTGGCAAAAAATATTGACGAACAGATAGTATGCTTGAATTCAAAAATAACGTGTCGACTTCAATGTGTCGATGAACAAGACAAAGTAGAAGATGAAAAGATTAAAATTGATGAAAGTAATATTGGAGATGATATAATTATAAATTAGCCTATAATTTATTAATAATACTAAAAAAAAGAGAGAAAGAAAATAAGTTTGACGCTGGTACGTTTACTGGTATAGCAACATATTTGAAAATTAATATATTATGTTTTACTAAATTCTATTTATTTATCACCTTAAATTATTTGACTGTTGTAGTAGCCATATGTATTTATAAAAAAAGATTTAACAAAGAATTGATTGATTTTTTATTTTATGAGTTAGTTCAAACTCTCTTCACGTAAATTATAATTAAAATTTTTACTTTTCATGTCCGCCTAAGCAGAACAAAAAAAAATCAGCTTGGAAAAAATTCTTGAATATTATTTGCTAAGTAAAAAAACAAAAACGTAATGTGTGAAACCGTGACTTTTGAAAAATATATTTTTCATGCTTCATAATCACCAATGCTAAAAATTAAGACGTCATAATAAAAATCTCGTGTTGTGTTCTTGAAGATACCTCTCGATTTTTCATAAGTTGTTGCGACAATTATTTTTAACAACATTTTATATTTTACAGACAATCTGCATGGTCCCGACATTCACCGGGGTATTGGATATTAATTGTCAAGAATAATGAAAATGTGATTCTACTAAATTATGCTGATAATTTTTCTTATCAGTTTCAATGACATTCAGAAGCATCAAGTTTCTCTCAATAAAAACACACATCTCTTTTAAGAAGGGATTTGCCCTAAGAACATAAAAAGTCTCAACCAAATTTTTAACTGGAATTTACGAAGTGTCTCTTTATGACAGCATGTGCATATGCGTACAGTAAAGAATGTGTACACAAGTAGGAAAACCCAAAGGTTTGGACTTAGATAAATGAACTTTGAGTAGCGTTTTTTACGTTGGGGAAGATTGCTCAGTTAATAAAGAAATGGTTGGAAGAAACTTTTACTAGTTGTAGAAGTGTAAAAATTGAACATTGAAATTTCTTCATATATGAAGCTATATTTAAAACTTTTTAACGTTGTGATGGTGCAGGTTTCTTACACAAAAATAAAAATTGTAAAAAAAATTATTTTTGAAGCTAACGTTTTTTTAAAAAATATCTGTAACTGTAAGCAAACATTAGCTTTGTCTGTAATGGTTATATACATATCATACATTCATTGTATGAATATAAAAAGTGTAATAATTTGAGTAGAAAATGGCTGTTGACCTTAAAAGTTGTCATGGATGACTTTTAGATCATCATAAAAAAATAACATAAGAAGTAATTTTGCATTAGCCATACATCTTGAGTTTTAGATTTTATCAATACTTCTATGCTTGTTTACCTTCTAATGTGCCAAGCTACAAATATACTCACTACAGGTGCGTATATTGACTGGCTGCTCCCAGAACTACTTCCTTGCACTAGCCACGTATCAGAAAATGAAAAGTAGATGGCCTACTTGCTACTGGCTCCCGAGTTTCCGCAATTTTACAGACGGTGATTTAGACAACCCCGCAAACATAACGCAGATATGAAAGAAAGCGCGACTGGCTCATTTTAACCATGTTTTTACAAAGCTTTTTTGGTAGCATGAGAATTAGTAGAAGCGCATCTTCTCCTGCACGAAGAAAACTGGTTTTATTCTATGAGTTTAAGTTCTTGGTTTTAGAAAGCTAATGAGCACAACGGAAAACATTTCTAATACTCATCTTAAAAATATGATAAAAAATTCTAATTTAAAAAATGTCCAACATAATTTAACTTTGTCACAGAGGAAATAAAACTTTCAGGTAAAAAAATAATTCCATGTCGCACCAAAGGTGAAAAAATTCGTAGAGTTTTTGCTATATTACTCATTTGTTATGCTAT
The DNA here is from genome assembly GCF_029227915.1 of Hydractinia symbiolongicarpus. Classification (NCBI taxonomy): domain Eukaryota; kingdom Metazoa; phylum Cnidaria; class Hydrozoa; order Anthoathecata; family Hydractiniidae; genus Hydractinia; species Hydractinia symbiolongicarpus. Next base: position 4,707,634 of record NC_079882.1, on the reverse strand, counting down.
TCAGCTATGAATCATTCATAGCTGAAAAAATCCCAATTATGTTCTATATGCGTGGTGCTCTCAATAACTAGTAGCTAGTTTTGTCTCGATTACTTTGCGCTTTTGGTTTAATGTAGGGTATTAGATGCGTTAGTATATTACGAAAATGCATCGTGTTCTTCTAATCATAACAATAAAAAGAAGGTTAATTATAAGACCTGAAAAAGATTAAAAGATTTATTTTGCTGACCAAGACAGGATTTTACCCAAATCTTAATTTTGCCATGTTCATACACAATGGAGGTCATATAAAGCTGCATCACCATATCAACACCCAATTTTCTCATATGAAGACATAAATTTTAAAGAAGGTTGAGAAAAAAACTATAAAATGAGGTTAAATTCTGTAGTTTTGTTCTTCCTATTAAAATAAAAACAAGTCTGGATGAAAAGGCTTCAAAAAACAACGTAAAGCTTCAGGTCAGACTATATAAGTTCTTCTTAAAGCCTGTACCTGTAATTTAAGGTACAAACACTAGCAAATACTAGAGTATCGTTTATTCGCCGGTTTTCTTACTGTACCTGTAACACAAGAACCTTAATCAGGTGAAAATCTTTCAAACAATATGTTGGTATTTAAATGACATCTCAAAATTTTATATTAGGCAACTGACATTGCATATTGAATGTCAATATTTGATGTCAAAGAAAAAATTTTGCATGAAGGTGTGCTTTCATACGAACGATGTGACGAAAAATAATGTGTCAAAAACATCACTGTGTAAAAATCAGAAAATTCACAGCCTAGGTTAACATGCTTCGTTACTAAAGTATGCCTTCTTTTTGGTTTTTTATGTGTTTTTCTGTCATTTTCATTAAGTTTACAGACAAAATACAGTACTAGGGCCATGGACCTTGTTTTGAAACATAATTATGGTGGCTTTGTTGGGATTTGATGCAAGAATTAGGATAGCTTTAATTATACGGTTGTTGTGAACAATCAACTGGAAGAAACATCTTGACTTGTGCGGCATAACATGTAAGAAGCAAGCGACAAATAAATTTCATCACTCTTTTGTTGGACTCTTTCTGGACAATTTTGGAAATAGAGTTGCAGCTATTTTTGTGAAAAAAGCGTGACAAAGTTATTTGTCACTGACCCTAACAATGTAGCACCCTCAAGACAGTGAGTAGAAGGCTGTTAAACTTCTCTGTTGACTGTACTTGAAAGACTGATCAGCCAATCAGAAGAGTTAATTACATTAGCGCACAATAACATAACTTTAAGAACGGTTTCGAATGCGATAGAATACTTGTTAACATGCTAAATTATAAAATGATCCACTTCAGGTTCCACAAGTGCCAAAATTTTGACGTCAGCAACAGTTAGCACAACAAATAGCCGAATTCCTCTGTAAAACATTAACAATCGAACTTTAAAAAATTCAAATTCCACATCTACTATAGAAATATCCGAAATTACTACTATTAAGAACGGCATTTGCGGTCACGTGCCAACATATTTTTTTACTGATTGTAGTTATATATATGAGAGAGAAATGCCGATATCTTTTACAGGCAAATAATAACATTAATCTTTGATCCAAGTAAATGATTAAAACATGTTTCTTGTTTCGTTTATCTTCTGTGGATATTAATAGTTGCTATTAGTAATGCAATAGGTTGATCTTTGGACTTTTATATAAAAGAATTTATAACATGGTTAAGAATTACTAAGGCTACTTAGCGCTAGGACTGGGGTGAAAAAAAAACAGGAAATGCTTTTTTTGAAAACTATTTTTGTTTCAAGTTTGTTTATTTCATGATTAATGGGATCTAATTAAGGCTGCTTTTGTTACGAAAAATACCTCAGCCATGACAAATTGATAGAAAACAAAATTCCTTGCATTTTCCTGCAAGACTTGCTGTGTATCGCTTCGCAAATGTCTTGTGTGATGAACTAATATGACCAATATAAAGAAGTAATACAGCGTAAAGAAATAATTGAAATTCCAGAGATACATTTCTGTTGTTTTTTTAAATGCCATCTCGTCATCCTTGGATACCTGAACAAAATGACACGCGTTGCAAATATTTAGTATCGCATCATAAACAAATAAGCCGGATGAAAATCCAAAAGGAATAATTTTTGTAAGATCCGGGAATTTATTATATATTGACTGATCGAGAAAGTGATTTCACATGAAAGTATCAACCGCAGAAGAGAAAAACCGAAGGCACAAAGAAACAATAAAGATATGCTACACCTTAACGTCAAGCGTTTGTTTATTTTATTAGTGGTATTGGGTATTACTTTTAGACACAGTGAAGCAAAAGCGATCAAAACATTGCGCGGTATTGGAAACAAAATAGGACATGAAACAAATCAACAACAATATAATGAGTTAACTTGTCGAAGAAATTGTCAAGGCAGTTTTGATCTATGTGATAGTATAACGACCAATTTTGATGAACAGATGGTATGCCTAAAAGCAAAGCTACTGTGCCGACTTAAATGTGTCAATAAACAAGACAAAATAGATGAGGGAGATATTAAATTTGACGAAAGTAATATTGGAATTATTGTGATACGATAGAACTTTATGAAACACAATCCAGAGACAAGAAAAAGATTTTTACAAATATATTTATTTTTAATATTTATTTATTTATTTCTTAATGTATTAATACATGACAAATAATTTATAGGTGTAGATGTTGTTGCAGTGAGAGAAAGCTGCTATCAGTTAACACCAATTAAAATTTTATCTTCAAAGTTAATGAGAATGTTATTCCTTCGTCACCCTGATTATTATGTATCTACAGAGTATAATCGCTCTAATACTTATCTACTTTAATGCACAAAGGTTAAAATAATGTGATTGTTGAACACTGGGAATAAGCCCACAATCTGTTCATCAAATTGCTCTTCTCTATTTCATCAAGGAATTCGCTTGAAGTTAATTCTGGTCTACTGATTTGAGCAGGTGTAAAGTTTTTTGAACTCCTTTCTTTACAATTTTAAGAGTTGCGTTGAGTGTGAAGCATAGGGTTAGTCCCATTTTGGTGTTGCAATTTTTTTTGCAGTTTGTTTATTTCTTGAGACGATTGACTTTGAAAGCGTTGTTTTGCGAACTGACCCTTTGATATCATGTCAAAGTGTTTAAAAAGCAGGTCATAGATCAATTTTAACATCCTGAGTATGACAAAATATTTGTTTTTGAGAATTAATCTGACAAGCACTTAAGAAAAGATCAGGCTTATTATTAAGGCTATTATCAAATCAGCGAGAGATGTTTTTGTTTTATTCTAGTTGTCATTGGCTACCGCGCTCTTGAGGACTGTGTTTGATTCTATCAATTAAGTTTCAAGTGGTTACGTATTAAAGCTTCTATGATTTCCCGCCATTTTATAACATTGTGTTGTTCTACGTTGTTAACTAAACTTTTTCGCGCCACTGAATATAGCAATTAGGCGACAGATTATACATTAGCTATTAGTCTCGTCACAGAGATTCATTTTGCTGTGATGAACAATCTACAACAGCGAAACAACGGCACTGTCCTTCTGACCTTTTATTTCAAAACTCAGAAAATAAATCAGTGGACTTTTATTCTCTTCACATGAAGAGAATAAAAGTTTCTGTTTGGGGAGTGGGGTTTTATCAGGGAAGCAATAAAATTAGCAAAAAATTGCGGGATTATACGCGGAGTAATAATTCACGAAAAATATCTTTCAATAACTACAAAATAAAAATGTCTTCGGTCAAAAGGTGTGTCTTTAAAGATATATTTATATGTAACCATGAGCGAGAAATCTGCATAGCCACAAGTCAATAAAAGTTCTTTTGGTTATAGAGAGAACAAAACAATTGGACATGTCCCGGGTGCCCTATCAAAAGTGCTTGTGCAATAATTGATATCCTGATCGAAAATTGTTTTTAAAATATAGATCCAGAGGGGTGAGGATGGTTTATTATCGAAGTGAAACATAAAATGGAAAATTGGTTGTCATATTATCAGGGCATGGCTGCTTATTAACAGTTCATTCTAAAGACCTGGTGTGTCAGTTATACTTTGTATCACGATATTAAATTTACTGAAAATAATAAATTATAAATAATAAAAAAATAAATTATATACATAAATATGTGTAACGTGTGTCCTTAAGTTTTATTGCATCTGATATACAACTTTAAAGGATAACTTTTCAAATAGATGGAATAACTGATAATTTTTCCCATGCAGACAACTAGGAACAGCCTAGGAGTAAATTAGGCGAATTCTACAAAACTGACGTTGCTTAACCACGTAAAAGGCATCATACTGATGTCAATACAAGGTAATTGAAGCTACTGAATTCAACTTTTCTTTTCTTGGCATCAAAAACATATTTCGGTTATGGCAAACTAGCCAGTAAAAACTTTTACAATAAAACATGTAATTCAACAAGAGACATTAAATGTGGAAAGATAACAATACATCGAAAAGTTTTACGGAACAAGAAAACAGTTTTACGGAACAAGAAAGCGTGTAACATTGGCCATCGACTCACTGACGACAGCATTGTCTCCTTTTGATCTTGCCAAACTATTGACCGACTGCAACGTATACAGTTGAATGGAATTACTTACAGAAAAATAGATTTTTTTAAGCAGCAGGCTATCAAAAAATATCTCTGTTTTCTTTTCTGGGCATTCAACTCAAGTAATCGTTTAAATAAATGTCTGCATGTCTGCATTCACTACTCATACCACCAGCTGCAGCGAAAATAAGCAAAGTGAAGCTACCATGGTCAGCAAGCGCTCATTGTACATTCTTTTTTCTTCTCATTCATCTCATAGCAATTTGGAATTTTCTTATGTACATAACTGTTGGCGTTTTGGTTGAACAATTTGACCGGTACACCACAAACCAAGAGCACTAACATCGCACCTTGCCTCATTGCAGTTTGCTGTTCTCCAATCGAAAGTTTCGCTCGTTTCACACAATATTAAATACGAGGGAGATCATAAAACTGTTGCTTAATTAACATTTATCTTTTGAAGGCAACGTTGTCAACCGGATTGATGCCCCGCTTATACATTTGTGTCATTTAAACGTTTCTTTTCTTTATCCAAACTTTCTCTCATCTCTGACACCCCTTCATTTCTTTTTTCTTTTTCTGACCTGATCTTTGCTTTCCTAGCAGGAATAATTTCAAGTGATACTTTGCGAATCTGTTCTATAATGGCGGACGCTTTGCACCACAATATATCTCCGTGGTTAATTGGAATATTTCGACTAGTCTTTTTATTAACAACAGCTAGGTGGTTTAGAACAGGGTTACTACAGATCAGCAATTGTTCCTACGAGATCTTACAAATTTCAAAACTGTGAAACATGCGCATTAGTAAGCCTTCGTTAGAATTTTTCTGTTTCTTGTTGTTACCCGTGCCCTATGTCAATCTTGGTCTGTATTACACTTTACTACAAAAGTTAATTGACCATGAGAACGCAGAGAAATGTTTCATGGACAGGCTACGACTGCGCAGCCAAGGAAACATTGAGGAATAATGCGAGCGTGCAGGAGCGTCTTGATTTCAGAATTTAAAATCTCTACTTATACAGTTATATTCTAGGTGTTTAAGTAACTCTCAACGCCATGGAAGAATACATGGAATTTTCGAGTTTAAGAATTGCTGGTGAACTTTCTCCCCCGAAAGTTCAGCGAATACTGTTGAATCAATTTAATATCTACCATAGCTATATCTACATTGAGAATGTTTGTATTTCTTGCAAGACTTGCTGCGACTGTGACGAACCTTTCAATTGCATCGACAGCTACGTTTGGAGGATCCAATTTTCAAATAAAGGAATAAGTATGAGCAGAAAATCGAACTTCTAAGCCTACTCTTATAGCGTAGTATTTTATCTTTCATCAAAGAAAACTTCAACTCTATGTGGAAAAAACTGCGCTACATAAACAGGATTAAAATCTTACATCTTTCATAGTAGCTCAACTTCTTCTTTAGATAAAGTCACACCATTAAGTTTTGACAAAACTCTTTTCACCGAAGGTCTGCCGAAGAAAGTGTTAAAAATGTTGGGCAACCTATCTGCCTGATTATAGCGAGTACCCCTAGCTGAATTTTTTCCAATATGCTGGAGATCCTTAGATTATGCTGTTCAAAGAGGTGTAGTCTAAATCAGCAAAAATCAAGAATTCTACAGTTATTGTGAAAAGTTTTTAATCACCATGCCTGCAGTAACATTGGAAGGTGTTAATTTGACTAGGTTAATTTGCGGCAGAACAAAATGAGAAAAAAAATATATAATTAGAATTAGTTGTGAATATACGCATATGATTTAACAACCGTTGATTTAGATACACTTGACAGTAAAGATCACAAATATTATAAAATCTTCAACATAAACACCCTCAAGTTGAGCTATTCATGTAGCACAAACATCCGAAACATCATAAAGGGACATAATAAAAAAGTTCTCACTTCTGAAGAAAGGCAAAAACAACGACCTTGCAATTGCCGGGATAAGTCCCAGTGTCCACTGAATGGTGACTGTTTAGCTGCATGCATCATATACAAAGCGGAAGTCAAATACGTAGACAAAAAGGAATTTTACTACGGATTATGCGAAGGCGAATTTAAAGAAAGGTTTAACAACCACAAAAAGTCCTTTCGACACGAGAAATACAGAAACGAAACCGAATTGTCGAAATTAATTTGGAGATTAAAAGACGACGGAACAGACTTTGAAATCTTATGGAGTATTGAAAAACGTGCAATGCCGTATAAGACAGGATCGCGCACGTGTGACTTGTGCCTAACAGAAAAAATAGCAATTGTACGAGCTGAACCGAAGGGACTGTTACAGTAGAGTCTCCATAACTCGAACAGCCACGGGGAAAAGGAAATCGTTCGAGTTATGGAGACATTCGAGTTGTAGAGGTTCGAGTTATCTCTTCGATGTTTGCCCGTTGTTAAACTGCTTGTAAATCTTTTCTTTATTTTTTTTCCAAGTTGACAGGGTGCTTGGAGGAATTTTGAACTCTTTTGCCACATCCTTTGGCGCAGTACCCTTTTCCAACGCTTTAAGAGCTTTGTACTTGATTTTGCACGACTTATTGTCAATTCGACGCTTTGATCCTGCCACAGACGACATTGTTATGAGAGTGTCTTTCTTTTGAAATTCTCTAGATTTTCTCGAAAACGTTCGAAAAAGACGTTCGAAAGGTTTGGATGACGCATCATTAATCATTCGAATTAATAATAAGATCGCAAAACACGTATTAACAAGATTTTTAGACCCAGTTTATCAGGAAAATTGTTCGAATTTTGATTATGATGTCAGAAAATTCGAGTTATAGAGAGAAAAGTCTCCAAGGGACAAAAAAATTTGTTCGAGTTAAGGGAAGATTCGAGTTATGGAGGTTCGAGTTGTAGAGGTTTTTTTATAAGAGTTTATTAGGAAATTTTCACGGTGCCAACGAATTTGTTCGAGTTAAGGAGAGATTCGAGTTATAGAGGTTCGAGTTATGGAGACTCTACTGTATATATATATATATATATATATTATATATATATATATATATGGGGCTCTAAGTTATCCCGTAAGGCTTTCACCGTGGACTAGAATCAACCTATGTGGACTTGACATATTTCTAGTCAGAAATTTAGAACTCAGTCAGTCTTGGGTCTAAGTTATCCCGTGAGGTTTTCACCGTGGACTACAATCAACCTATGTAGGCCTAATTTATTTTTAGTCAGACAGCCTTGAACAAATCTGTTAAAATAGTTTATGTATTGATATAAAGGCTTTTAGGTGTTTTGGTATAAAGTAAGTAAGTAATGTGTATTTCTCGTTTTAGCTTCCAAAAGTTACAGTTTTTGATAAACTGGTTTCAAATAAATATAATAAAAATAACAATAAATGTTAATATGTTACATGGATAAAAAATCTACGGCTTTAATATAATATAAATCTTGTTAGAAAAAATGTACAAATGGGTAATATTTAAAACCTTAATAACAAATAAATAATTTTTTAGATCTCATTGAGGCTTTGGAGTTAAAAACGAAGGAATTCCATAGGGATAGTAAAGCTAGTGGATCTACTGTTACCTTTAAAACAAAAACAAAAGAACAAGAAAAACAATCAAACAAAAAGGAATAAAAAAGTAACTTTAACAGGAAGGTTGTAATTGACAGTGTCTCAGAATGGCAAGAAAGGAAAGATTTTCATTAGAAGAGGCAGAGATAGGAAAGATAAGAGAAGAAAGAGAGAAAAGAAACATTTTTGGATTAGTTTTTGTAAAGCTATTATGTATTATTGTCAGTGAAAAATATTTTTAATTTTTTTTGAAAGTTTTGATGGATACTTTTTTTGATAAAAGATTACTAATTTGTGGGATAGTTTTATTCCAGGAGATAGGAATTTGTGTACACACGGCGTAGGTGCCGTAGGTTATGGTATTAGTTCTTGGGATGTGGAATTTTATGTTAGATAGTTTAGTGTGATGAGAATGTATTTGATTCACAGGTATAAGAAAGTCTTTACATACAATGGGTAACCTTTGTGTGTGGTATGAGTAGGCAATAAGGGTGTTTAAATATTGAATATGCTGCTGAAATTTTAGAATTTTTGTTTCAAGATACAAAGGGTGAACTGTGTCCCGATTTAATTTAAAATTAATAATTCTTAAAGCTTTACTTTGTGTACGAGTGATGTAACAGTCTGACTCCATATCAGTGATGCATATGTAAGATGGGAGTGAAAGATGGCATAGTATATGTTTAGTAGGGTATCCCTGGATACAATGTCCCTTAACTTGGCTAGGACTCCATTTGCCCTATTTAATTTTGGAAGTCATTAATGTGATGATCCCAAATTAGATTTTCGTCGATTCTCCAATGTATTTTTTTTAGACTAGTTGCAGTTTTTGTCCACTAAGGCGGAAATTTAGATGTTTTTTAACTTCTCTAATGTGCTTAGGACGAAACAATTTAATGTCTGTTTTATTAACATTTAGACTAATTTTGTTTGCTCGTAGCCGTATGTTTAAAAGTTTTAAGTCTTCGTTTACTTCCTTGTTAATTTTTTAAAGAACTACTACAATTAATCATGCTAGTATCATCTGCGAAATGAATTACTTTTGAATATCTTACTGCACGATGGAGGTCGTTGAGATATATTAAAAAAAAAAAATAAAGGCCCTAAGACTGAGCCCTGTGGAACTCCATGAATTATGCTAGCATTATCCGATGTTAAACCGTTCATTGTTACATGTTGTTTACGGTTAGCCAAATAAGATTTTATAAGGCTGTTGGGAATGCCTCTAACACCATATTTTTCAAGTTTTTGTAACAGGATGGAATGTCCAACTGTATCGAAGGCCTTTTGTAAATCTAGAAAGATGCCACAAGCAAAGCTCCTTTTTTCCAAAGCAGTCCTGACTTCCTCAGTTAGTTGTAGTAGGGCATGCACGGTATTATGTTTCTGCCTAAAACCATATTGGTATTTAAAAAGTAAGTTATCATCTTCAAAGAGAGAATAAAACTTCTATTTACATTTGAAAGTAAGGAGATAGGGCGTAGTTTTCAATACAGGTTTTGAGGCCTTTTTTGTAAATTGGTACAATATTAGAAGTTTTTAGAATGTCTGGGTAAGTTCCAGTTAAAAGGAAAAGTTAATGATTTTACATAGAAGTGGACTAATAGTAGGTGCAAGTAATTTCAAAAAAGTAGTAAGAATGCTACCAGGACCAGTGGCTTTAATTTCCTGTCGAGAGAGTAACAAATTTCCTATTTCTATAGTAGTATTGGGCTTCATAAAAATAGAGTGAGAGTTTTTATCTCCCATATAGTCCATTGGAGAGATTTTAGTGGGTCTGATTCTAGATTTGGTATGTCAGCAATTTCACCTAAAAACCTATTGAAAGAATTAGCTATAGTGAGGTTATTACTAATAGGTTTATTGTTTGTTTAAGTCAAATTTATTAAAAAATGTATAGCTTAGTGCCCCATTTACGAGATTCAGTTAAACATTTCTTAAATCCGTAGTTTGTAAGGTTTTTATTTGTGATTGAAGGATTAGCAATCCTATTGCGTGTTTCAGATATACCAATAAAATCAAATGATATGTCACATAGTGATAGGAGGTTATCTAGATGGTCAAAATAGTAGCTTAGGGATGCAATGTTTATATGAAGAGCAGATAAGAATTTTTTGATGTTGAAAGTTTTGATGTTGTTTAATTCGTGGGTTGAATAATAACAGCTTGCAATATCTAAATCAGAGTTTATAGTTAAGGAATTTAGTTCTTTAAACAATGAGTTATGTGACTTATAGTTTTCAGAAGAGATATTTGAGGATTCATTTGGATTCTTACCGTTTATAGTTAATTTTAGGATTTCATTGTTAAGTTTTGGAAAAAGGTATTGTGGAATTAATACATTTATTACAGCATCAACTTAGGTTATTTTCTATGTAGTTCTCATATGTAGAATTAGTAAAGTTACATTCAATGTGAACCCACTTATCACATAAGTCACAACATATTGTTAAAAAAAGGCGCTTACTACTTTTGGTATTACTAGGAGTATTTTTAGAGGTAGAGGTATGATAAATATCTAAGTATAAAATAATATAGATACATGCATACTCTTGTGGAAAAAAAAAAGAAGAAACAATAAAAAATAGAAAAGTTAACACCTTAGAATTTTTTCAAGATGTCATATTTGTCTTCACAGTAAATATCAGTAGGGCATGCGGAAGATTCTTTCCGTTCTCAACATGGCTTGCAAGAGCTTGAGAGAGCGTGTAAAGTTAGTTTTTGAAAACGAAAATTTTGTTAAGCTACCTCAAATATACGCTGAATTAATTAAGAAGATTAAATGTAATTCTGTTTTGCCATCTACCTAAGTGTTGCAAAACAACTTATCTATGGTTTTATCCGAAGAAATTGCTATGGAGAGTATCCCTTCCTGTCTATGTAAAATCAGAGAATGATAGTTGTGCAATTACGTTGAAGTGAGTTGTTTATGTTTATCTTTTGTTGTTTCTATAATAGCTATGCGTTTTTGTTACTATGACCATGGTGGTCGTAGCAATGTAGCTAGCTAGGGAGCTAAATACTTTTTTTTAAATTCATGCATTTTATCAGGTAAGAATTAATTTTTATATAAATGAGAAAAGTGTGCTGACTAACTAGCTAGCTAGCTATCTCAAAGTTTGGTGCTGATTTGGATCTCTTTGATTAATGCTGACTTTCTACTAGTAATCAAGCTAGCTAGCTAGCTATAGCTACACAAAATAGTGCTCTGAGAGTGCCTTTTTTCTTAACTCATCAGCAACAAAAACCTTTGTCCTGCCTCACGTAGTTTTTCTATGAGGGGTTAGACACCTAACTCCTGTTCTTTTAGGAAAAAGGGGGCTAAAATAACTTTCAAAACAACACTTTGTGATGCTACTTCTATCAGATAAAAAGATATTCGTCACAGGATTTTTTATATTTTCTACAGAAAAGTTGTCAAAGCATGACAAAAGATTATTGTTGCTTGCACCAAACAGTCCGGGTGAACTGATAATTAGCCTGTAACAGAATATATAATTAGCCGATGCAGGATAATTAAACATCGATTTAAATAATCTGACAATTTTATTAATTCTGTGTTTACCTTTTTTTTCTTTCAATTTGTCAATTTGAAATTTCAACTTTTTGGATTTTTCAAACAAAACAATGACTAATTCTTTTCTTCAAAATGAAAAACTTCAACTAATCAGACTCTCCAAAAAGAAATTCAAATTCGAGAATTTGGATAATAAACGATAAAATTTGTTGAATTCAATATTAATCGATTTCGAAAAAACACATCCTGAATATATCGTCCACAGGTTTTACAGTCTTGTATCTCCTGCTTAGTACGTTACTTGTTTAATAAAGATATCAAAAGCCAGCTTGATTAAATTTATATACATATATTTATATATATAATTTAACTTGTGCATCACATGCCATTGATTTGTATCTTTTTAATAAATTCCCTCTTCCAATTAAAAAGTCAAAGAGAGTTTAAAGAGATAATAATTAAAGTACCTGGTGTTAATTCAGTTTATGGTAAAATTGTATTCATGTTTTTCATTTTTAAAACGTACATTCTTTTTTAGATTAGCTGTTATTAAACCATGCACCATCAAAAAATCGTTAACAAGAGAGTACATTTTAAAGGCCTAAAAACTGAAATATTCAAATGCTAACATGCATTTATTGCTGAATTAATCTATATAATTATATGCCAGTTCTGTCTCTCTGTAACAGGCAAAGTGGATGTATTTTACTTTGATGTTGCCTAAAAACGCATGTCTAATATGCTAATAAAAGCCATCACAGATCCTATACATTCAGCATTACAAAATCTATAAGATTAAGGCAACGGGTATACAAATTTCGAAAGAAAAATTTTTTGTTGTCTTACAAGGGACTTTGCTGACATCAGCAAAATTTTTAAACCCTTAAATCTCATTAACCATTCATCAAAAGCCCGTGATTACATACATTTTCTTGATCAGCGCTTTAAGCTCTACACAATAGATGCAACGTAAAAACCAAGTTCTAATTTTTTTTGCGAATGGGTTGCTGACGTCATCAAAATTCAAATGACGCTTCCTTTTTATTTTTATCTTTCCCTAACGGGCACTATTGACTAATCTATATAAACATACGCCAGTTCGGTGTGTCTGTGACAGGCAAAGTGGATGTGTCACTTTTGCTAAACTTTTTTATTTTTATTCTGTCCTTTGTGTGCGATTTCAATTGATTTAAAAATTTTTGTTTAAAAAAGTCACGGTTAATTTATTTTATTGTTCTAAAATCTTTGTGCAATGATGTAAACTTTATGATACAAAAGTCACGGGTAGTTAATTTTTATTAAGCACGTGTCTAGTTTTATTTATTCCCGCTTGAATGGAATTAACAACAAAATGTTTTGACGAAAAGAACAATGAATTTTATGGTTAATTTTGCTCACTATTTCGCTGTTTCTTTATTTGGTATCTATAGTGGATTTTTTCACGGGACTAAATACTAGTTGAATAATAATTCATTAAAATTGAACTTGTTTAAAAGTTACTATATTCGAATCGTCATGTTCATACATAACAAGATTTGTATCCTGGAATTTCCAGAATTTTCCAGACCAGTATTGAAAGTATCCAGTTAAAGAATTTACTATTATTTTAGAATACTATATATATGGAAAAATTATTATTTTTAATTTTTTATTTATTAAGTTGTATTTTAACTTTGCAAGTTAGTTACAATAATAATCGAAAATTAGGATACTCGATGAAGCCGCAGGGCTTTTTGTTTTCTATTTGAAGTGTTTATGCGGAGCTACGATATTTATGAGAATGTTTCTTTTCTGTTATCAATGTCTAAAACACCTAAAACGTCTGCATACGAAGTTGTTTTTTGTTCCCATTTTATCCTATTTCAGAGTTCGCAAAGCCCGTTTTAGCTAAAGCTTCTGGGGTGCCGCCCCAGACCCTGCTTGGGGGGCTTTCAGCGCCCCCCCCCCCAAGACCCCCAGCTCTATATTCAAATTTTGACCCACTAAGAAAATTTGCTAGATCCACCCCTGTTAATCCTTATTAACTACGGCCTTTAAACACCATGATAGCTTTTACCTTATATTATCAAATATGGTTGCTAAAAATGTAAATAAACAACTTCGTCAGAGAATTGGTAACAACTAGCTACATACAAACTCAAAAATCAACTTGCAATAAATCCAAAACTTCGCATCACTTCGCTAGAAAAAAAACAAGAAATGTTGATAACTTTAAATGAGCAACAAGCAAAACGGCGGCGAATTTGTATGATAGACTCTTCTTCTGACAAAGAATAAACTTTGGTTCAAAAAACGGTTAAAAAATTCCTCGATCAGCGTATCGACCTCACAAGCTCGGTCTATACTTTTGACCTCGAGTAATATTTCTCGTTATAGATAAACAAAGCAGATTATTGTATTAATTTTCTCATTAAATATCAATATAATTTTGATTACGATGGCTGCAATGAATTTGATTTGAATTTGCATCATCGTGATAGCGTTCCTGAATCCTCGTTGTGTGAACTTCTTGAAACAAAAGCGTTAGCGATGGAACAGGCAGAACTTAATTAGCTACAATGGCTAAAATTTTGGGTTTGATTGCACCGAATTATGTGCATGCAATGTAAGCAATTGCTCCCTTCCAGTTATTATGTAAATGGTGAAGTATTTAAGCATAAAATAAACAAGAAAAATCTATTTAAAAAACCCATAAAGTATCACCCTTGTCCCCAGGGTTTTCTATCTTTTTGATATGAGAGAAGACGACGAAAATTACTCTGGTATCGTTGAGTGTTTTTTGGCCAATATATGACTAAATTATGCGAACGCGTCATACGTTAATTTATGCAACTAACAATGGCGGAACTTTAGCGGGCAGAATTTTATGTTCCATCAACCGAAAATTATTGTCTCACGACTACAATATGCAAAACAAATTATCTTGATGACTGCAATAGGCGTCTTTGAAGTTAAAAAAAGATGTGCTGTTTTATTAGCAGGTTACATAATACTTTAATATAGTTTAGCTAGCTAGATACTTCCTGAAAACTTAGATTTAGGTTTTAAATCATATTTATGAAAAGTTTTTATTTTTGTAGCGTTTTGAACCATGAAAAAAACAAGGATATATGTATACAGCTTCAGATATCATAAAAGTTTGCAGAACCATTAAGAGATATTTTGGAGAGTTATTTTTTGCAAAGATTAAAAGTTCTACTAAAATACTTCCTTAATCTGAATGCAAGTATGAGTATCAGTACTGAATGTTTGCGTCACATGAACAGAAAATTTTCGTGTCTATTCTGTTCTAAGCAAAGTACAATCGAGTTTAACTTGTTCTTTGCGTTGTGTGCGAAAAAGAAAGTGAATTGTTTAGCCAATCAGGTTATTTTATTTTTAGAGGATTGCGAAAAATGTGTTTACTTTATGTATAAAAATGCGTAATATTATAAAATGGAAGATACAAGTAGAAATTTTTTTGTTCTGTTCCTGTCCTAGGAAATAGCTGCTAAAAGTGAGCTATAAAATACTCTTTGTTGGAAACCTTCTGAAAAAAATAAAATTGAAATAAGGACTTATCTTACTATAACTTGTTTTTATGTTGGTAAATTTGAGTCAAAAAATATTCCACTTTTATCATAGTTCCTGAGTTTCAACCTCGTCCCCAGGACTATTTGCTTCTCAATGGCGATGCGCTTTCTCATAGTTCGACGCCACGGTAAAAGGTGCTGGGGTCGTGTTTGCCTGAGTTTCTCAAATTTGGTAGTTTTCGGGGACATCAGACCGATAAACGATTTTTGACAGTATATCAATTTTGGCAAAGATACATGTGTAAAAAACATTATGAGCAATTCTCATGATTGAAATTGTCAGATAGGGTCTAAATAAAAATATGTGCCATGCTTGATTGGTCAGGGTTCCCACTCTTTGTTTTTTAAAACAAGATTTGAGGACTTTTTTGAGAAGATTTTTGTCATTTTTGAGGAGCTTTTGTTAACAAAATTGCACTTGTAAAAATGGAGGAACACACAGATCGACATCTCAGTATTTTCTTACAAAAGATTAGTGTTTGCAGTCCACAACAACCACAGATGCGGTGATTTATAATAAACAATATAAAAACTAGAATAAATAAAAAATAACCAAATATCAAATTTTTTTAGAAGATTTGAGAAAACATAAATTTTTAACAAAGTTGAGGACATTAAAGGAGAATTTGGGAGACCTTTTAAAATCAGCATCTTTTTAAGCTGCGCGTAGGTTGATTTTACCTGGCTCTGCATGAATACGGTTTAGGTATATATTATTGAAATTCATAGATTTCTCAGAGACGCTAAGATTCCCCTTTCTTCTTTTTCTTGAATAAATTCATTAATTTAAGTTAATATTTGATAATTTTTTGAAAATAGGGTGCCTAGAAATATACATATTTGTATGATTTATTCCTGTGCATGTGATTTCAAACAAATGTGTTGCTATTGCATTTTATAGAGGAAAAAAAGCCTCTAATCCTATCACAAACGTTGGGAAAGTTGAGCTAGCTGATAGCTAGCTAAATGTAAACAAAGTACCAAGCTAAAATACAAAGATAGCTGTTATCAGAACGTGTTCAGTAGGTTTTCCATCACCTACTACACGTGCTAAGTATCATATTAACAACCTTGTTTTAGATAGCTTAGCTAGCTACAAACACTTTCTAAAAAACATGTTCTTTCACTGTTTTAGCAGTCTACTTGCAGACACACAGAGTTTCTCACTCATAGAGTACTTCTTCTTTCATAAAAAACAAGCTGATCACAGAAAAACGTAGAGAATAAAAAAAATGTGCGTAATATAATGCACGTGACAGTTCTAACATAAAATAATAGAACCACCGGCTCACAACTGAATAAAAGATAGCAAGTGAGCGTCACATATTTCAACACTCCCACTTGACGGTCACTCCGTCACGATAGTCATTTCGTCAATGTCAAATTCAATGTATCTTGGTCACTCCAAGTTCTAAGCGAAGCTTCTCGAACTGTGGTCGAGGGAGTCCCTTTGTCAATAAATCGGCAATCATTTCCTGTGTTGGACAGTATTTCAGCTTAATCTCCTTGGTCGAGACAGCGTCGCGTATGTAATGGTACTTGATGTCAATGTGTTTTGTTCGTGAGTGATGTGCGGGGTTTTTCGCAAGAGCGATTGCACCTTGGTTGTCTTCAAAAATCGTAGTAGCATTTGCCTGTTTGAACCCCATACCATCAAGCAGGACTCGCAACCATACTGCCTCTTGTGTTGCACTGCATAATGAAACGTATTCAGCTTCGGTCGAAGAAAGTGCAACGATTGACTGACGTTTCGATTTCCATGAAATCGTGGAATTTCCGATTTGGAATACGTAACCGGAAGTCGATTTTCCAGCCCAATCAGCGTCGGCGAAGCCACGTAAACAGTTCATCGTTTCGTAAGCTTTACTTCCCTTGTACACCAAACCATAGTCGATGGTTCCTTTAACGTATCGGAGAACTCGTTTAACACCAACCCAATGTTGCTTTCCAGGTTTTGACATGTGTTGACTAAGCACTCCCACTGCAGCGGACAAGTCTGGTCTGGTCCCAATCGATGCGTACGTCAGGCATCCAATGACAGATTGGTACTCTTCGTCATCTCTCAGCTTTTTGAACTTTGTGTTGGGTTCGAGTGGAGTAGCTACTGGCTTGCAATCTTCCATTCCAAATCGTTTCAGCACAGATGATAAGAACGCGTGTTGGTCGATTGTAAGTACCCCATCCTTACGGTTTCGTTTGACGGCCATCCCAAGAATGTAGTGAACTTCCCCTTCGTCACCCATTTCGAAACGTTCACCTATCAGTTTCTTTTCGGAGAGGAGTTCTTTGTCGTTGTTTGATGCAATCAGCAGGTCGTCGACGTATATAGCAATAAGGAGGATAACTTCCTGTCCGTCCTTGATGAATCGTTTGAGATAGATGCAAGGGTCAGCATCGTTTTGTATGTATCCTGATTCCTTGAGGTATTCGTCGATGGTTTTGTTCCAGCACCGTGCAGACTGTTTCAAGCCATAGAGACTCTTTCGCAATCGACAAACCTTGTTTGGATGTTTCTTGTCGATGAAGCCTTCCGGTTGCTTAACGAAAATCTCTTCCTCGAGATCTCCATTTAGGAATGCTGTTTTAACATCCATTTGGTGGAGGTTTAAATCAAGTTGATTGGCAATGGCTAGTACAGTACGAATAGAACTATACTTTGCGACAGGTGAGAAAACTTCGTCATAGTCGACACCGGGTTTTTGAGAGTATCCCTGTGCAACAAGACGAGCTTTACACCGGGTGATCTCGCCTTTAGCATCACGTTTGTGCTTAAAGACCCATTTACTGCCAACAATGTTCTTACCGGGGGGTAAGTCAACCAAGTCCCAGGTTTGGTTCTGTTTCAGCGAATCAAATTCATTACGAAGTGCTTCAGACCATAGCTTTGAGTTCACACCGCTTAAAGCTTCTTCAATGGTCGTTGGCTCCTCAGTGTCCATAGCTGCGACCGATGCCGCCTCCATCAGGTTCCACCAATTACCTGTCAGAACGTTCAGTCTGTCAGGTGGTCTCCTTGCTCGTTGTGGTCTGGCATCTTCTTCGACAGCGACTTGCGGTTCACCGATGTTGTTTCCTGGTTGTTCCGTTTCAGCTTCTGCCTCAGCTTCTGCTTCAGCTTCTCTGAATGTTCCAGTGAAAAATTCGTGAGTTACGTTGTCCGATTTTTTGATGTCAAAAGCGTTCTCTACGAAGATGACATCACGACTTCGAAGCATCTGTCTCGTTTCAGGATTGTACAGTTTGTACCCGTTTTCGTTCGCAGGGTATCCAACAAAAACGCATGGAAACGATTTCTTCTGGAGTTTACTATTACGTTTTGATTCAGGAATATGCACGTACGTTTTGCAGCCAAACACTTTCAGGCCACTAACTTCAGGCTTTTTAACGTGCCAAAGTTCATAAGGCGTTGCTCCCTTCAGTGCAGCAGTAGGACTTCGGTTCCGTGTGTAGGATGCGGTAGATACAGCTTCAGCCCATAGGTTAAGGGGTTTCTTTGCGTGATGCAGCATTGATCGTGCAGTTTCCAGTAGGGTGCAGTTCATGCGTTCAGCAACTCCGTTTTGTTGTGGAGAGTATGGAATGGTCGTTTCACGTTGAATTCCTCGATTGTTGCAGAATTAGTCAAAGTCCTTTGAGAAGTATTCACCACCATTATCTGAGCGAAGGCGTTTTATAGTTTCGTTCTCCACGTGTAATCGTTCGACTTTCAATCCAGTGCGATTTTCAACAAGGTTTACAAACTGCCCAAACTTTTCAAGCACTTCAGACTTTTGGTTCATCATGTAGACAGTAGTGTATCTTGAGAAATCGTCTATAAAAGTCACAAAGTACCTGGAACCTCCCACTGAATCCATCGGTCCACACACGTCACTGTGAATCAGCTCGAGCAATCTGGTTGTGGTGCTTTGCGATTTCTTTGGGAATGATTTGCGATGCTGTTTCCCCATTGCACATCCTTCGAAGATTCGATCGACGGCTTCCTTGGTATCGATATTCGGGCCATTTACCATCTCTTTATCGTTTAAGAGTTTGAGGTTGTCGTATCCCAGATGACCGTATCGTTGGTGCCACAGCTCGATTGAATCCTGTTTGATTGTTTTCCCGATACAGCACGTTCCCTCGTTTCGTGGCTTTATCGTGTTAAGTTTGTAAAGTTTACCGTACTTATGTCCAATAGTATACTGCTTCCCCTCCTTGGTGATATCGCAATCCTTGCCTTTGAACTGCACATCGACTCCCTTATCGGTTAGGTAAGATAGAGAGAACAGTTTGTTTTGGATCTTCGGCACGTAAAGTACGTCGTGTAGCACAGTTTCGACCTTTTCATTTTTGCTCAAAATGGTCAAATGTACATTTCCTTTCCCGAAAGCATTCAGCACGTGATCATCGGCGAGTTTTACCTTTATAGGCGTTACAAAACTGGAATAGTCTCTTAAGCTTTTCAAATTATGGGTCATGTGAGAAGAATCACCAGAGTCAATCCACCACTCATCCTCGTTTACTTCAGAGGATTTCAGAGCTAGTTCATTATCGTGATCGTCGTTAGCGAGATTTGCGTTTTCTTTCTTCTGGTCACCTTTCTTCTTAAAACAGTCACGAGCATAATGTCCTGGTTTCTTGCAGTAATGACATTTACCGGATTTCTTGTTGAAGGACTTTGACGAAAAAAGGGCATCACCAGAAGTTTCAGCTTCAGCAGGCTTTTTCTTTTCGCTTTCGTGAATAAGCCTGTCCCTAACATAATCCCAGGTTAGATTGTCCTCAGCAATTGTTTCAAGCGCCGTTATTAAATAGTTATACTCTTCGGGTAAACTACTAATAAGAAGAATAACTAGGTCCTTTTCTGCAACAGCATCATCAATCGCTTCCAGGTGTTCTGACAATGTCTTAATGTTGTTTATGTGTTCAGTCATATTTTGACCTCTAGCCATCTTTGCTGAATATAATTTTCTCCGATAGAAAATCCTTTTTGAAAGTGTTTTTTGCTGAAAATGTTTTTCAAGATTTTCCCATGCTTCCTTAGCCGATTTCGTGGAGCGAACTTAAATTTGTAAGTTTGTTGAAATTCCCAAACAAATGGCGGCAAACGCTTGGTTCTCGCGTTTCTTGATTCGACGTTTCTCAGCCTCCTGCATATCATCCTCTATGGTTTCATCACCGGTTACAATCTCCCAAAGATCTTTTCCGATTAAATACACTTTCATGTTGAATTTCCATGAATGATAATTTTCAGCAGTCAGCTTCTCAATTTTGAAAGTTGCGTCTTCAGTTGCCATCGTAAAAAATCAAATTCAACAAAACAAAATTATTTCAGTACTCGATATAACATTAAAAAGTGTCTGGGCCCATAACTTGATAAAAACAGACACACAGAGTTTCTCACTCATAGAGTACTTCTTCTCTCATAAAAAACAAGCTGATCACAGAAAAACGTAGAAAATAAAAAAATGTGCGTAATATAATGCACGTGACAGTTCTAACATAAAAGAATAGAACCACCGGTTCACAACTGAATAAAAGATAGCAAGTGGGCGTCACATATTTCAACAATTCTTTCTTAATGTACAACGCAGCATCAGGACTGAGTCAGTTATGTTTTAATAAATTTAACAAAGTAACACCAAAACGTTTTTTTATAAATTTTGCTGGCTCTTTATAAAGTTTTGTTTACAAAACTGATTGATCACGTCTTCATGCACCATTATTATTAACCTGAAAAAGTGCTGACTAAGGAAAAAGATCATCAAATTTATACGAGAACGTGAAAGCCAATCACATTTCAAAATCCGGTCAACGATACCAGGGTATTTTTCGACGTCATCTTTCATATCAAAAAGTCAAAAAACCCTGGGCACGAGGGTGCATTGAGTATTACTCTAGTTGTTGAAAAATGCTCGGAAACACGTACGTCGTAGGAACATCAAAGGTCGATAAAACTATATTGCATTAGTTTTTTTTTTTTTTTTGGTAAAAGATTTGTGTGTAGTTTAAAAAAATCCAGTTTGACCCAGACGACGGCTATAATCATTTTTATACACATTGTCGGGGCTGGTTGTAAAATGAGGAATTTCTTCTGATCTGATTATACCTGACCCTGTCGTATTAAAGATATATTTCATTTGATTTATGGATGACGAAATCCAAAAATATTGAAGAGGTCGATTTTTGGAAAAATTTGGACGGCAGCAAAAAGGTACTGTGCCTGTGCCAAATTCCATGATCATGCAACACTCCCTTTAAAACGGGACTCTAACCCTCCCCCCTTAAACAGGGATGAACCCCTTTTTAAAAATATTTTTGATTTATACTGTAGGTGTCACCGACATGTGGCCTTGTAGTAGAGCGTTCGCTTCCAGTGCGAGAGGTCTTGGGTTCAAACCCCGGCTGAGTCATACAAAAAATTTTAAAAATGCAAATATATCCTTTCTGCTTAGCGCTCAGGATGAGAAAAGGATTGATATCTAAGGCGGTTGTCTAGTTGAGCGATTGCTATGCTTGCACGACTTTCGTTGCTCAAATAGGATCTTTAAATACGGTAGGACCCCTTCCCAGGACCCTCGTTGATAGCAGTACCAATAGGAACTGAAGAGGCTATCCAGGGTAAATAATAAATAATAAATAATAATAATAATTAATAATAATAATAATAAAAAATAATAAATAATAATAATAATTAATAATAATAATAATAATAATAATTTTTTAACATCGTTTTTCTGTTTGTTTGTTTCTTGTATGTACCATACGACTAGTTTCTTTGTGTCAAATGCAAATCGTGACCTTTTGTTTTAAGCATATAAATGGAGAATTATGTGTACTGTTTTTACTTTCGTGCCGAATGATTAAAAAGACCAGACAGCGGAAGTCGATAAGGAAGTCTTATTTAATGGATTGTCGTCAGTCTAAATGCATTGACGTCGTCCGGTAATGTCTAGGCATAATAAATAAGGTAAATACTTACTTTTTACAAAAAATGCATTCTTTCAGCTACATCAAAAAAAAATAAACATATCTACCTTGCCTGTTACAAACAGACACACACAATTTCCATATTATTATGAGAGACTAGTCTAAAAGCCTGTGTAATTGTGTAGAAATCGAAACGTTGATCAAAGTAATGTATGGGATCGTTCAGTTTTAATCAACGGTTAAGGAGATATTAGGGGCGGATACAGAAATTTAAACAATAAAGTTAGTTAGTCCATTTTTTTTACAAAGTCACTACGAAATGGGCGTTAAAAGAACGCAAGTCGTTTAAGGGCGTTTTTTACTTAGCGCATAAAATTCCATTTTAAAAATACATTAAAGCCAATATGATGAAATCCAAGCAGGGACAGGTCTATATATAAGCCGGTTTGCTTCATAAAGTGACCGGCTTGCACAAAATTTCTGCACGCTTTGAAAAAAATCTCGAGTATTTTAACCTTCTATCTGGGAGGCATTTTTATATGACTATGAAAGCGTGTGTGAGAAAAAAAAAGCAGAATAAAATTTATGCAAGACAACATAAAATTATATTTTATCAAATATAAATTACATATTTTATGTGAATAAGGCATTTTCCGTTTTTATATAACTAACAAAAATTTTATAGCTCAGTGATTTTTTATCTTAATAGTTCGAAATTGCCTGAAAGTTTTTCTGCATAATTTATGTACATTCAGGATCTCTTTACAAGTCGTTCGCAATAAATTTATCAGGGGGTAGTTGTACAATTTTTGTCAAGTTCTTATTCCTTGCTGCTTTATGACCTTAATAACCAATCTTAAAAAGAAAATATGTTGTTTATTATTTTATTTTTGTCGCGAAAAACTATTGTGCGACGAAGTAAAGCATCATTTGTTTTTGTTTTTAACGGTTTTTAACGATATTTTACAAGCCACTACCCCTTAATGAATATTCTCGCCTTATTTGACTTACTTATGTGGAAATTACGGGGTTGGCTTATGCAAGTAAGTCGAAGTACAGTGAGATTAATTGAGTGGGTTTACGCTACAATTTTCACGGTGAATTAAAGCAAATAACTGAATTTTGTGCTCCCTAATAAAGCAACATGCGAAGTTACTCGCAGTATAATTAGGCAGCTTCTTACGTATTACGCCATATCATTGATGAATATGCGCTGAACTATATAATACATGCATGTGTGTATTATGTGTAGAAATTCCATAGAAATTCAACCCAGAGCATATTACGAAAGCCACCCTGGAAGATTTTGTGCTCAGGCAAAATAATTTTTTGAAATTGCCACAAGGCTTTTGACGAAAATTAAGTACGTCCACCCGACAAGATTGACATACCCTAAATCCGCCACTGGAGTTTAAAACTTTTGCTGATGTAAACAATGATTGTTTAAACAAAAAAATTTTTTCTGAAATCCATGCACCTAGTTGTGTAGTTTTTAAGATACTGATCAAGAAAGTATATATGATCATGTGCTGTTGATGAACAATTAAGGAAATATAAGGGTCTAAAAGTTTTGCTTACGTCAGCAAGCTTCATTACTTCGACAACCAATATGGTATACCACACGACTTTTTAGAGACTCGTTAATCTTTGCTTTGAGCAATGGAACAACTGATTTTAGATTTCGGATGGTAAATACAACTTTGAGCGGAGCATTAATTGGCTTCAACGAGTCTTGGAATTTTTTAGAACATTTTCCTCTGTATTGTACAAATTTCTCCGTCACAGATTCTTTTTCACCGTCCTTTACTTCTGTCCTTTCTGGGTTAATGATCCTTCCGATTGTCGATTTTTTTATCGAATCATAAAATTACAGAGGGCACTGATTAGCTCCAGACAACTTCCATGGAAATACAGTCACTGTGAATTCTGTGGATGAACCCTATAACAACTGATCTCTTATATTTTTGTGGTGCAACTACATGATGGTTCGTCTTTAACCCAGTGTCAGATGGCTTAGAATACCACGTAGATGATAACTTTTTTCCGGTCCGCAGCAACTTCATGTCAAAAAATGAAAGGGTCTGGTCATTTTTCCTTTTCCATAGTGAATTGTTAAGACAGATAATAATTGTTGATTTCGCTTAATTTCATTTCAATTAAATCACGGTTAATGTTCTGATATCGTCGTGATACCTACGGTCTTTTTGTATCCACATCAACATGCATATAATTAAATTACTAATGTCTAAAATTACGGCTTTCCGTTAATTTAATATCGCTTACAATTTCATACTTTGGTACTGCTAAATGGTCAAACCTGACGAAATCACTCAAAACCAGCCGAAACTACCTAAAACTAGCCGAAACAATTCAAAATTAGTAGAATTTTTATCACCAAGCTTTTTTTAAAAAACAATGTTTTCTTTTTTTTTTTCACTTCTTCGTTTCACCATTATAGCATCTTTGATACCAACTTTTACAGATCGTTGTGAAACAAATATCATTCCGCATAGGTTGTCTGTTTACACGAAAATAATCCTATCTGAACAAAATAACGGATATATCACATAAGACCAGCTTCACATAGGTGCAAACTACAAACAAGGATGATGAGAAAATAACCACTGAGTTATGTACAGGAAGTATCTAATGGTTTCCTATGGTATACGTTTTTGTTTGTCAACCAAGATTGATTGCGATTTCTTCATTTTTGCTAAATTAAATGCTGTCAACTGTTAGGAAAGAAACAAGTTTGGCAGATATCAAGCGTTTCGACGGAAGTGTGTAAGTACTTTGATGTAATTTCACAATATAAAATCAACAAAGACCACAACAACTTTTTAGAACTGTGTTGCGTAAATGTATCTACCATCAACAAGAACCAAAGAAAATGTACAAGCATATTTTCAACAAATAGAGTTTCTGAAAAAAGTGCCAACAAAGATATTTAAGGTCGTGAAAATCCACAACACATCCCTTTCTATACTAATAAGAACACGAGACCTAATTTTGCTATAACATATAAATAATCCAGGATATAAGTTCTTTTGTCATTCTCTTTCTAGCTAACGATAATAGTTTTTGCTTGTGATCCTTTCTTTTTCACCTGCTATTGTGCGTAAAAATAATGCTTATATTGACTCATATTAATGTTGGTTGATCAGACACACAAATATGGAGCTCCATTAGCACTAAAATAAGGCATTTTTCATATGCACAATAAAATCGTACTAAAAATCATAAATAAAAGCAAAACAAGATTGAATTCTACCCAGAGATATAAAATTAATGAAACAGCAACCACATAATGCAACGCTGAAAGCTGAAAACGAACGTCTATATCGTTCAGAAATTACCCAAACTTAAGTGAACCTAGAGTATTAAAGAACATAATGCCTTGAACACGAAAAACACAAAAACGTGCCATAAATTATCAGTAAAAAGGAAATTTGAAAAATTTGATTACATTGGCATTATAAATTTGTGAATACTTTACTAATTGCCCCTTTACGTTATTTGTTTGTTGTTTCTATTTTCAAATGACACAATCACTTAAACATTGTTATATGGTTATGTTATTTTTTTTGGTTAGAATGATCTCAAAACTTAAGAAAGTATGTCTAATTCTAAATTTGCATTTCAGATTTTTAACCACAAGATTACTCCATAATACTAAATTTAACTTTAGAAATAGTTTCATGCGTAGACAACTGCTACAAACGGTCTTTAAAGATAAGTAACATTTTACAATGAACATGAGTCTTGAATCATTGAATAATGCAACAGCTAGCGTGGAAACAAGTAAATATAAGGGAATAGAAAAAAGGAGAAAGTTCCCTTCATAAGAAAAAGATATATCTTGTAAAGAGCAATAAACATTAAAAAAAGCATTTAAACTTGGGAAAAAATAAGTAACATTAACACCTCACGCAATATTATATGCAGCTGACAAATAAAACTTTTACTACTGTACATTAAGCTATTTTATGAAAAGAGTGTGTAGATTTTCATACCAGTTCTAGCTGCATATCATATTATTGCTTGGAAACTGGTCGTTAGCCTGTGGAATGCACCAATATATTGTAAAAAATATAAATATATTGCGTTCGCCATTTCGTGTGTCAAAGAATGACTATGAATTTATTCAAAGACAGACAGACTTCGTAAAGAACAAGTTAGTTTTTGCGTATCTCACAGATACCAAGCAAAATGCTGATCTTGGAAAAGAGAAAAATTTAAGAAATATGGTCGTGAAATTCTAAAGGAATAAAATAGGCTTTATATCAACCATATCTTGTATGCATGCATGAAGTATACAGACATTCCATGTCCGAATGAATGATTCTTTGATGAACATAACTTTATAATTACAGCGTTTTGTTGATGTATAAGCGGCGATTTGTAAAACAGGATATGATTGCGTAAATCATTTGAGTATTTGCACATGCCGGTAAAGATCAAAACAGGCGTTATTATATGACCAAAAATATGCCATACCTTTTTTTCTTTATTGCCTTCTACGAGCAGACAAATCGGTTTGAAAAATGTCATTGATTTTCACATGTCTAGACTGACATTAGTTTGAATTATTTTTGTATGATAGATCGGTTTTTTATGTTTTGAATACACGAATTCCTTTTTCAATGAATCAAACGACACCGCTATCTGTGTATGGAGGATTGTGCTATTGTAATCAAAATTGTCGAAGTCGTATAATGCTGCACATGCAAAAAATATCTGTCTGGTTCTTTCTGATAATACCTGGTGTATGCTTAGTATCGATATAAAACAACTCTGCATCAGTCAATCATTACAAAGCTCCCGCAGTTGAAAGTGGGCAGTGTCCCATGGTAGTAATGAGATTCTCATGACAACTTGTTGAACCATTTTTCACCTGAAAAGAGAATCTAAAAAGTAGATTTCCCTATTGTGTTGCTAAAATGCGTTTATGAAAGAAGTATAGGAATAGAATTTTATCTACACTCTGCGGATTATGCATAATCTTAAATATTTGTGTTAAAAATAGGTTGTTGCTAGAGTACAAAATGATTGCTTGACCAATACAATCATACTTTAAATACACTGAATAATAAGGCATGCATAAATAGGGAAAGTGAATTACACAAAATTAAAATTGAACCACATAAAAGCACAGATTCACAAAAGCAAGAGAAGCGAAGGTACCAGCTTCATTCAATGTATTTTTTTTTGCAAAAGAAAGGGGAGTAACAAACAGTACGCAATTTTTATAATCGTTTAAATATATATATATATATATTAAATTCCGCATAGGTGGTATTTTCCAGACATTTAGAGTTAATTCTTTTGTTCC
The DNA here is from genome assembly GCF_029227915.1 of Hydractinia symbiolongicarpus. Lineage (NCBI taxonomy): Eukaryota > Metazoa > Cnidaria > Hydrozoa > Anthoathecata > Hydractiniidae > Hydractinia > Hydractinia symbiolongicarpus. The sequence continues at coordinate 4,680,214 of NC_079882.1, read as the reverse complement.
TCATTTTAAGACAAGAATCGATAATTACGCCAGTGTCAACGCAGATGTGATTAGATACCGCCAACAAGAGAAAGAAGTAAACGTCCCGAAAAGCATTCGCTGAAAATCATTACGAAATGTTGGATCACAAAACATGTGAGTACAGTTGTAGCACACCTCTTTTATTTTTATTGTTATTGTTATTCTTTCTGGGAACTCGTTTACATAACAGATAGATCCAGAATTAAAGCCCACTTTTGGTTCGTTTGACGTAAACATCCACATAGGAACCCTTTTAAAAAATCTTTTTATGCGCTGAATGGTACAACGGTAGCGACAGCTTGACTTGATTTTCCGCGAAATCTCAAAAGTTAAGGCAAAAAACGCCTTTCCCCGCGAATCATCGCAAATTTTTTGTCAAAATATTTCAGTCGAGGTATGCGAAACTCTCAAATCCGCGAAAGTTTATTGTCGCAAAATTTCTCAAAAGACAAAACTTCGCATAGATTTTGTTCCCGCGAAAGTTTTTTTACTCAAAGTGCAGGGGAATACTTTTTTATATAAAGTCTAGTTTATAAGAATATTGAGGTGCCTTAGCCAGCTTGTGTTCTCTCAAGAAAGTGTGTAGTGCTAATGAAAGACTAAAAAACGGATGAAGCTATTCCGTTACATGCTTTGAACGCCTTTTGTTGGGAAGAAGGAGGGAGGAGGAAGAAGGGAGGAGGGAGTTACAAGATTTTATAAACTGGTAAATTTTGCATGATAGGTATCTACTTGTTGGTAGCAGTGATTAGCGTTGTCGTGCCAACAACCGCAATAAAATCAAGTAATTTAACTTTGGATATCATCACAAAGAAACATATAACATGCACATACAATTGCACATTGTTTTATACAAAGAGATGCCAGAGTTTAATAAAAGTGTCTCCAATCTATGTCAAGTGTCGACGAGATCAGCTGAAATGCGTCAAAGAAGCAACGCGAAAGTGTTTATTCGTGGTGGAAAAAATTGAAGGTTTTATGAAGAAATTACACGAAGGATTAGCCACATCAAAACCGCTGGCATGAAACATTCATTACGGTACAGTCTTGTACATAACTATAAATAGTTTTGTAGTTATCAGTAAAAATTTTCAGGTATTTATTTATGTGAAATATAGATCTATATTAAAAACAAGAATTTAGCAGCGATATCTGCTTTTTGCGATCAAACCACAAAATAAATCGATAGAAGCGAAGAAGTAAAACTATGTGTAAACTTATGAAGATGAATAAAAGTCCTATTTTTGCCAAAATGTTACAAAAAAAATATTTTTTTTCGTGATATCAAACCTAAACGAGAACGAGCACCCTCGTCCCCAGATGGTTTTTTGCCTTTTTGATTTAAGAGAAAACGGCGAAAAAAATGCTGAGGAAAAAAATGATGAGGTCGTGATCAATTGTTAATAAGACTTTACAAAGTAAGCCAAATGGAATTCATAGATTTCTTTAAAAAAAAATCAAATTTTTTAGCGAATATTTTTTTTTGAAAATACAGTCCCCAGAAATATACATACTTATGGGATTCATTCTTTTGAATCCGATCTCAAACAAACATTTTGTGAATTGCAGATTTTCAGGAGAAATTTCACTAAAAAATAAAGAAATGAAGTTTTATGCTGATACTTTTTGCAAGTACTTAACAAATTGCTAAAAAAAGTCCTGCAAAAATTATTTTCGCCCTTGAAGCTAGCTAGCTAGCTTCACGGGCGAGAATTAGCAGTATGGTTCAAATCTCGCACGCAGCTAATCTTCCATGTTTTCTATTGTTTCGAAAAACCGTTGCACGCATGGGCCAATTACTACGGTGGTTCAAGTACCACCGTAGTGACAAAATTATTGTTGTTCCGGCCCTGCTCCTGTCCTGGGTCCCCTGTGACCCGAGCGATACCGTTTTGTTACAAAATAATTTAAGCACAGGTTTTAAAATTCACGCTTGCAAAGATATATTTCAATGTGCATTTAATACAATGGAATTTTCTCCTTTTTTATTGCTACTGATCTTCCTTTAATAATATTTTAATAATAGCTCACTGGGTGGTAAAATTATTTTGGCATCCTCGTGTCCCCAAGGCCTTTGGGGACACGGGGTATTTTGAAATACTTTGTCCTCCAATTTTTTTAATCTTCTAAATTCTGTAATTTCCGGGCGTAGTTTCTTTTGTTATCTTTCAGTCCAGTTTTTTTAACCGCCTAACTTTTTTCTACTTTCTGTTTAGCTATTTACACTTTCTATTTTTCAATTAAATTTGGATGTTCGAGATAGTGCAAGATATGACCGTATGATTAACCGTGTTCATAGGGCGGGTAAAATCAATTAAATGCTGATAAAAAAGCTGTTGCATGTCGTATAAACTTAAATCTTGGTAATTTTTCTTTTAAGAGTATTCTGCAACTGAGTTTTCTTTTCGCCAGAGTGGCTTTTTCCAAGGTAGTGACCAATATTGTGTGAAATTCCGGCTATCTGCGTTCCAAATATTTGTGCTTTATCTGACATATTGCGACTTGTTCCATGTAAAATTCACTGAGCTGGTTATAAAACCATTCTGAACATAAACAGAACATGGCGCTGTGATACGAATCTACTGCTAAAATTAAAACAAAAGAAAAAGAAAATATCTATCAATATCTTTAAAGGAGAGGCGAACTGCGCTGCGGCACGGCTACTGAATAAAAGTTTATGATAAGTGTTGATTTTAAAGACCGGAATGATTGGCTTGCTCGCCTGCTTCATAAACTATAACTATAAACCATACATCATTTTGTTTACATTTTGTGAGCGCTGAATTATTTATAATTGAGTATTTTTACGCATTTGTCAAACGGATGGCTAAATATAAAGAACATATTTTTATTACTTTGTACTACTTAACTTGCGAAAAAAATAGCGAGTAAAGATAAAAAAAGTAAAAAACCAAGGAAGAAAGATGAAGCCACCATATTGCACGTTCGATTTGTTATTAAAGATTTCCGGTTTGTATATTTATTCAAATTTGGCGCCATCTCATGATAACAAACTTTATCGTTCGAAATTGGTAGTATGTTGTGGAAAAGGGACTCAAAACATGAAAAAATATTGTTGTTGGTTATGACAGACATTTCTTTAGTTTAGAGAAGTTTAAACGAAGTTATAAAAGCTGTTACTACTATAGTACGTAAAATATTCATGGTTATCTCAAGAAAAAGATGTTATTTTTGATGTTTACTGAAAAAAACCTACTTATTTTCACCCGATACAGCCATGGAATTTCTGTAAAAATGTTGTTAGAAAGATATATAGGTCGTGAAATATAGTTTTTTTATTTGGTATTATAGTAGTTATCTTAGCAGATTTTAGGATTTAGAAGTCTATATATATTTTTCTCTCGCTTAAAATTTATTTTCTAGCTCGCCTCTCCTTTATTATAACACCAAGCGCAAACGGCATACACGTTGCAAAAACTTTTTATAGAAACACAATAAAGAGAAATCCTAAGGTTTTCCTACCTACGATTGTTTGGCCACTAAGCGCTTATAAAAAAGTTTGAAGAATAAGCATTCTAGTACCCAGAGCTATTTGCGATAAACAACAAAAAAATTGTTTTAATCATATTAACACCAACAACAACATCAAGAACAGTGTACACTGACCCCAATGCAGCTTCTTCGAATTTGTCAAATTAAGCACTCGAAAGTTCCAACTTAACAGAAAAACATCGCTTTAAATTTGATTTCTTTGTTACGTTTTCATCAGATATAGCCAACAACAATAAACTACCCTGCATACGTGCGTTGACTGTTGACAGTTATCAATCAACAACAGTAAAAATGACATTCAATTGTTCTGTTCGCTAAACTAAGTTAAACAAAGCAAAAAAAGGGTACAAGAAAAGAGAGTTTTGAACATATCTTCACCAGCGAGCATATTTAAAGTTCTTTACATTTTTTGTTAAAAAATATTTTTATGCTAAGGGGTAATTCTTTCTCACACAATATTCGGTTCTGGATGCTCCGAGTACTCTAATTACCATTTGTCTGGTAATTTTGGGCTTTCAGAATCGAATCTGGATGAACCCCTTGAGGAGAAAGTATGAACAAAATAGCCCTTAAGACTGTGAATTACTGAAGCCATCGTTTTGTAGGTAAAGACATGGTTTTATTGTAATGGCAAGGGAAAAAAAAAGCAGGTTTGGAAGTTTGTTGGAAAAATTTGTTAGCTAGCTATGTAAAAGAAAAATTAAAAGAGAATTAGTTTTTAACCAAAAAAGTAAAAGTAGTATCGTTACAAACAAACCTGAGTGAATTTCTACTTTTTCCCTTTTTAAAGCACAGACTGTTTTTCTATAAACATAACTCAAGAAGCCATCATAAAACACGCAAAATTAAAGTTATTTTAATTTCCTCTTCTACATGACAAAATTTTATAACTTTCCTTTTTTGTTTTTATTGTTTACGGTTTTTTCTCTTTTCTTCTTTGAAAGAAGAAATTTTGATAGTCGTTTCGATTTCCAATTTTGATTTGCACATTTTGCGCCGAAAAGTCACTTCACACCGACTACGCAAAATATATCTTCTTTGAAATACTAAACTATCTATTAATATAACCATCGTTTGTGGATACTTTTGGGGAATCTAAAATATACAAGGCGGTTTCATTTTAGTGAAAAAAGAAATAAAAAGCAGGTTCGGTAGTTTGTAGGGAAAATTTGTTAATTTGTCGCTCTGTTAAATGGCAAATGGGATTCGCTTAGACTCAGCTCGAGCCGCCCACCGCTTTATCTCCGCAATGAACGTTCTGCAGAATAATTCGTTGCGCGAAAACACCGATTTTTTGCGAATTTAGCTGCGCGAATATTTGATATGCACAGAATATTAGATTACGCGAACCTAACAAAAACAAATAACGCGAGTTGAACAACTTTTTTCACAGAAAAGTAGAACTCAAGAGCGCCAATACAAAATTATACTTTTATAAAGTTTAAGGCCCTATTCTGAAAGACTTGCAATACATTGAGTTGTACAACCCGCAGAGAGTGCGCGCAAATTTCGAATTAATGCGCTGTGCTTCATAAGGAACTTAGATAATATCAGAGACCTTCGCGTTACCAATTTCGGACATGACCTTACGACATTATGTTCCACGAAACAGAGGACATACGAAGCAGTATTTTTTGAACGTAAAAACACGAGCACTAAAAGCCACGAAATCAGTTGCAATCAATTTCGGAAAACTCAAGGGAAACAATAAAAATCAAAACAATTTTTTAACCTTATCAAGATTTATAACATAGCTTTAATTTTTTAACAGAAAAAACAATAAAAACGGTTTCGCTTTCTTCTTTTTACCACACGCTTTGGAAGATCACACTCCCATTTTACGCAATCCAAAAAAACAAAATATATAATATATAAGGGTTTAAAAATGTTGCTGACATCAGCACAGACCCGCCAAAAAACACACAAAAATTTGTTAGAAATTTGTATACCTGTTGCCCTTTAAGCAGGCGCGGATCCAGGGTTAGTCAGATAAGTCGCGTGACTAAGTGTAAATTTGACGAAAAATGTTAGCCAAGCGAATGATGTCGACGATCCAGGTGTTGCATACGGAGCGCGTTAAAAAATCAGATTGTAATTCATGTACGGCGAAAAGCCATGGTTCACAGCCCTTTCCATTTCGCCTATGGCGATGGTGACGTCAAAGCTGTGACGTCGCTACCATATAGACAGAGAGGGTTGCAAGTTATAGCTTACAGATTTTGACTGATTCATTTTGACTAATCAGTCACTCAGTCAGTCAAAAATCAAATAGCTATGGCCCGCAACCCTCCCCATCTCACCTAAGGGGCATGTGACGTCAAAATCGTGACGTAATTTTCACACTCTATGCGTAGTCCAACAATATGTGGCCCGCAGCCGGCGTAGGAAATTTAGGTTCCGTACAGCGTGGTTACTTATAACCTGTTTGGCTATAGTTTTAACTCCCATCCGTCAGGATTAGTCAAAGACTCACGCCTTTTGGCTTGGTTTCTTTTATTCTTCGTTTAAAGATCCTTCAAGATGACATTATGCTATTTTGTCCAGAAAGTAATCGTACAAGATTAATTGATGTTTGTAAAACCCGTTGGGCTGCTAGAATAGAAGGGCTCCATATCTTTGAAGAGCTTTATATTGCTATTGTCAAAACTCTGGAACAGATGGACCAGAATTTAGATAAACAAATAGGTATTAACACCCAATCGAAGGCTGGACCATTACTTCTCTCTCTTAAGTCATTTGTATATCTTGTGGCATTAGTTATTACAAGGCACATTTTTGATTTAATGCTTCCTGTAACAGCTTTTGCAATCAAAGACTGAAACAGATATTTTGGATGGTTGTGAACTTATTAATTCTTTAAAAAACTTAACAATGTCGATAAGAAACAATATAGATTATCATAATGAATGGTATTCATCAGCCATTGATTTAGCCTCAAAAGTTGATATTCTAGAATACAAAAAAAAAACTTGTGGCAGACAAACAACACGTTCAAATGTTACTGCAGATTCACCATCGCAATATTTCAAACGTGTGATCACAATTCCTTTTATTGCCACATGTCAAATGGACTTAGACAACGTTTCAACATGAACAATTTGACTATTTATAAGGGTTTGCATGTGGTTCCATCAAAATTTGTCTGGTCAGAGAACCAAATAGGGGAACAAGTATGGATTAAGAATTTCAGAGCATTTGCTGAATTTTACAGGAATGATTTACCAAATCCTCTCGCACTAGAGGGTGAAATAAAGCTATGGCAGCAATATTGGTCTGATTATGATCGTTGCTTACCAGACAATGTAATCAAAACGTTAAAAGCTGTCAAATTTGATGGCTTTGAAAACATTAAGGTAGCATTAAGAATTTTAGCCACTTTGCCCGTCACATCCTGTGAATGTGAACGTTCTTTTTCTTCTTTACGCAGACTTAAGGACTATACCAGGAGCACCATGGTGCAGGATCGTTTAAATGGAATTGCACTCATGTACATCCATAAGGAAATCCTGCCAAACATAGATGCTGTTATTGATCGGTATGCAATGAGCAACCGAAGGCTATCCTTTTCATAACCCCATTTTCCATGTAATTGGTCCAGCCTTCCCTTTTTCTGATTCCTTCTAAATAAATAAATAATAAAGTGTAATTAAGTAAGTCCCTAATATAGTATATAAATAATTAACATACCTTTTTTATCACACTTTATCCGTCTACTCATTATTATATCGTTCCTGTACATCTGAACAAATACATGGGTTGAGGTGTGTATGTATCATATCACATGTATGTACATTTCATCTTCATTATCCTGATATTTCCATATTCTTTTGTTTTTGTTATGATTGTGTTTTTTGTTGCTGTCCATGGCTGGTGTGATCATTTGATTCACCTAGTCATGCTGATGAAGCCTGATATTGGCAGAAACAGCAAGAGTTTATAAATATTAAAATATATTCACAATTGTCTCACTTTATTGTAGTTAATCCCTGTTAATTTTAGTGCTTTTATCTATCTAAAATAAGACGTGTGAGACAGAGAGTTTATTCTTATAAAAAATGTTCTTAGGAGATTTTCTTATAGCTTAGCGTTTCTTTTCGTCAATTTTATTAATAACTAGATAAATCGGAAGACAATTTTTGGCGATTTTTGTACCCGCAAGGTTTAATTAGCGAAAGTTTCTGGGGCTTCGCCCCATACCCCACCTGGGGGGCTTACAGCGCCCCCCAGGACCCCCAGCTGCTAAATTCAAGACTTAGTCCAAATATTGCTGCGCAGCAGCAATATTTTGACTAAGTCTTGAAAAAGTCTGGATCCGCCCCTGCCTTTATCTTATAGATCTTAAATAAGAGACTAGTCGATAAGGTTCGTGGAGAAATCTGCTTAGGCAGTAATTAAGGATCAATTAAGTACAGGTACACGATGTGACACAAATACAAAAGAGCGCTAACAACAATAAAACTTTTCCATTGTGGAAGATTAGATTGAGCGCTTAAACCATACTGCACATTTTGGTGGAGCTTTAGTACAGGTATGGCATGGCCAAATTCAGTGAACCACTCAAGCCAAACAACGTTTTGGGTGGTTCCTGCAACTTCAGCTAAAATGAAAACACAATTTGTTTTAATTTTGCGGAATAAGTTCTTGTGAAAGTCCAAAAATTAATCGTGAGTGACAACATAATGAACGCTTAGTATAGAGAAGCCATGTCGCACATCTGTGTGTGGAGTGCTTACATCAAGGCGCCATATCAGGCGAAGTAAAGTTTTCAAGATTTAACACAGAAAAACAGCCTGTCCCTACCCCGTTAAGCTGAAATAATCACTTAGAACTTTTATTTAGCGGATTAATTTTTTGTGCACTGTGGTTATACAATTAATTGTTGGTAAAAAGTAAGCCCTAAGGGGTAATCGAGACTGTCGCCGTAGTAAATCAACTTTATACTGTTGTTAAATTTTGTATAAAAAAGCGTAGCTACAAAATTGCATAAGATTATTTCAAAATTTCTATTTTCATTTTTTCGCCCGAGGTGGCCAACAGCTACAACCGATAACAAAACATTTGACACAACGGCCGTTGTAAAAACATTTTTCGATATTGCAAAGGGCGTCAACTCACCAGTACTCTGCAGCAGGGAGGCTGCCAAAGTGTAACTTCTGAATAAACGTAGGTATGCTAAGCAACGTTTAGAATGCGATAGTCGCACTTTCTAATATGCTGGGGGTATGAAATAATTGGAAGTAGCGAAATGCCGTGAAAAAGAATCACGCTGATGACAGCAGTAATTGTTGAGTTTCACATATCTAATTTCAAGTAAACAACCTGAGATAAATCAGCTGTTAATATTAACAAGTGAACTTTCACAAATTCAAATTGTGTAAGTCTAACATAGAAACGGTTGTTTTTCTTTGGTACGATACAGAATAGTCGACCTGAACTACTTGAAATGATCATTCTCCTGCGGCACTATACTTTTGGCAATGACGATGTTCTTGTTAATCTTTTGCACGTATTAAAACTTTTCATATAGCTAAATTTACCAACAACCTCTTTTTAAGCTTTATTCGATGGCTTGTAGAACATCAAAGTGTTTCGTAAATGGTTTAAAATAAATACATATAGGGACTACAGATTATAAACCTGCTTTGTGGACTTCAAAAAATGCGTAGAATGACAAATAGAGCAGCAGAAACACATCTCACAGTTTTTTTTTTTAATTTATGCGTCTTTTTAAGATTGTTTTGGATTTGCCGCAGAATGATATTTGTTGGTATTTGTTGATAAAACGAGGGTTGGTATAGAATATATTAGCGTGGGATTTTTTTTTGTTATTTGCTTATTTATGTAACATAATTTCCAGTTGTAGATTTTTGTTCTTAATAGAATCCTCTTTTTAAGTTAAATCTCTAGTTAATTTAAGCCGTGAAAGAATCCAGAAATGTTGTAGCGTCTTATCAAAAACGATTTGCTGTTAATTTCATTTAAAAGACTACAAACGAAACGTTTTAAACGAAATATACCATAACAATAACAATGTTTAATTGACCGTGACATTGCCCGTACATAATTATTTATAACATAGCAATTACATTCCTTGCGCTTTTGAAACCCGTAATGGTAAATTTAAATCAGCGTAGAATTTACCTTCAAGCATACAATTCCAAGCTAATCAACTAACTTTATCTTATTCCACATGATTTGTTCTAGCCAATTGAGTACGTAAACAGAACCTTTATAAAATACAGAACAATTTTCTAAAGAATGCATTATAGGCGCATTCTAAGAAAAAATATAATCAAATTTGTAGTGGAATTTGTAGTAGAAGACTAGTAATTGATATCCCTGGAAAAAATCACGCAAAATATTTTAAAAGTTTAGAGTGCGTCTTATCACAAAAAGGGTTTGTTTCTTTTGTTTTATTTAAAAGACTGCAAATGAAACGTTTTTATTGAAAACAATAACAACAACAACAACAACAACGTTTTATTACCCGTGACTTTGCCTGCACTTTAATTTATAACAAAGTAATTACATCAAAACTTTAAACTCGTTACGGTAAAAATAGCAAAATTATTAGCTAATGAAATTCTATCATTTTATCACGTAATTTGTTCTAGCCAAATAAAAAGTAAACAAAACTTTTGTAAAATACAGAAATTTTTTATATGTGGATATTTTATCAGCACTTTCAAAGAAAATTGTGAAAAGTGTAAGCGACTTTTGCGGTCACAGACGGACACAGTTATCGTAGTAATATAACAGATACATAATTTAAAGCACACTAATTATGTGATTAAGGACGCAGCGAGTTATTCGTCAACCGAAATCGAAATTGATATTCTACTGTACGTCAATTAAAATGTTGATTTTTTCTTTTTCTTTAACATTTGCTCTGCTTTTGTATTCAACTTTTGCTTCGTATATTTTCGTTATTTAGAAAGAATATCATCGCAGAGACAGACATGGCTATATTTCGTGTTTTCCTCATTGTCTTTACAGTTTCAAAGATACTGAATTGAAAAAATGGGCAAAAAGAGAAATTGGCAAAAAAAGAAAAAATCGGCAAAGAATGATGATTAAAAATTTTTTTGGTCGGATAAAACAAAATCGGCAAAAATTGTTCTTATCACCCGGAAAAAGGGTAAGTTGTTTTAGACGGATTCGTTGGTACACTTTCGTATATCTATAAGTTGTCACGACACGACACCAAAATGCTCTGCTTTCGGTGCGGTTGTTATTATAAAATTCACGAAAACTTTATCTTGTGAATAATCTTCTGCCTTTTTTATGAATATAACTTCTGAATGAAGTCGACAACAAAGCATATATGAAAGCATCAGATGAATAACCAATTGAATAGATAATGTCGAGTGTTATAGCCAGAGCGTAAGAATTTGCTATCACATCTTTTTGAGTCAAAAAGTATATGAAATCAGGTATTTGTATAAAGATCACGAAAGTCGTCACTAACATGAATGGTAATAACAAATGTAGGCTTGTTTCCTTTTTTTGGTGATGACTCTTTCGACAATTGGAACCATTTTCTCTTTGCACTACAGTGTTCTCTATAGAAATAGAAATTCTAGCTGTTTTCTTTTTTTTTTTGTCGAATTTTTCTTATAATGTATATGTACGTAACAAAGGCAATAACAAGAAAAAAGAGATCGCCAAATGGAAGCCCATAAGCATAAGAGAATTCTTCAACCTTTGCCAAGCCATTTAATCTTTCGATACGAATATAAGCAAAAAGTGAAAATAATAAACACAAAGTTATGAACCATAGTATGATCATGCAATATTTGGTTTTTCTTGCTGACCAATATAAAGGATAACGGATGTTTAAATACACTTCTGCTAGACGGTCTAATGTCAAAATGTACATAACGGCGTAATGAGGTAAACACGAAACCATTGAGCAGATCACAAAGTGTTGATACATGATGTTTTGATGAGCGTAATGATATTCTAGCACGGCATGAGCTGCACTTGTTGCTGATAAACAAATTTCCGACAAGCTCAGATTGATCATAATTATAGTTTGACTTCGGCTAACGTTTGAACCTTTTGTTAAAAGTAGTACTATGCCAATACTATGTAACACAAGGGGTATTAAGTACGATATTAATGAAACTATCCACACTTCCATATTGTTTCCTTACTACAAATGCGTTATAAGCCACAATATTTACCCCAGCTGTAGTAATTTTTTGAAAATCTTTATTTCTATCTAAAATCTCATGGCTAGAAATTTGAATTGTCATTCCCTGGCCTTAATAGTTGAAATAAAACAACAACTGTGTTCATTGTGCAGCTTTAAAAATAACATTGAATTATTTATTACTATCGATAAGGCCCGTGGAAATATCCACTTAGGCAGAGGGAAAATAAAAAAGCTGCATTTAAATTTTATGACGTCGTCAGTATTCCGTTCATATACATAAAAAACATTCTTAGAATTTTGTTAACCCGCAACATCTATTGTGAGGAACTGAAAACTCTGATCAAAATACCGTATATGAACATGTACAATTAATGAGCAGATAAGAAGAATATATACGTTTAAAAATTTTGATGACGTCAGCAAAGACCTGCAAAAAAACAAAAAAAATATTTTTAGTAATTTGTATACCTGTTGCCTTCATCGTATAGATCTTGAAACGCTGATCAAGAAAATGTATAGAATCATCTTTGATAAACGGCTGCGGAGATACTGGGATTTGAAGGTTTTTTGATGACGTCATCAACACGTCTATTCCGAAATGGATTCGGAGCCCCATGTTTAGAAAAATTACCCAAATTGGTCTGCTATTTACCCACGCAGTGAAATAATGACTGACGTTACCACCTCGTTTCCTAGTTATTTAGCCTCAAAGTTTTAAGTGCTTTGTAATGGCTTCACTAATCTTTATACTTTTCTTTGACGTCAATATTATTTTAACAAAAATTTAGTAAATTACAGAACAAATTTATAAGTGATGTTTTATAGACTTCATCAAAGAAAATTGTGTAGAATATAATCCACTTTGCAAAAGTCACGTAGAGACACGCTGAAGCTCCGTACTTATACTACGTATAAGAGACTAGTTGATAAATGCCGTGGAAATATCCACTTAGGCAAAGAACAATGAAAAAAAACGATGAAAAAAATAGCAAAATAATGAGCGAAATTACCCATAAAATTCATTGTTTTCTTCGTCAAAACGTTTTGTTGTTAATTTATTTCAAGCGGGAATAAATAAAACCAATAAGTTTTTCATATAACAGTAGACAATAGACACGTGCTTAAGGGAATAATAAAAATTAATTACCCGTGACCTTTGTGTAATATAACATAATAACATTGAAAAGAAGTAGTCAGGCGTAAATAATACGGGGAAAGCATAAATACAGTCAATATCAAAGAAGTGCGGAAATTTAAACAAAAAATATCTTCACCATATAATTAGCGTATAGGAGGTTAATTATGCCGTACGTACCGTATAATTATCCTTTATCAGCTAACTATCCTGCCACAGGTTAATTATCAGTTCTTCCTGACAGTTAGCTTTCTTGGTCTCTATTGTCTGCATTTTATCGCATGTCAATTTTTCAGATTTCATACACAGGTGTGGGAATCCAGTCACAATGTAAACATTGAAATTCGTACAACACAATAGGATAACATATTTTTATTTTGTTGCTGTGTAGCTAACACAATTAATTATGATGTATGAAAAGAATCTTTGTTAAGCGGAGTATCATCGCTAAAATTGCAGGATTACTATTACAAAATCTATACCTTGTTACTACTTTCTTTTTCGTGGCTAGCTTCAAGTTGGTAAAGATAACACAAGAAAGAGTCAGGACTAGGACTCTGCACTCGCCTAGAATTTCGACCCACAAAGAAAAAGTTGCGAAGACCATGCAAACGAGGCACTCCATTGCATTTGCTACACCATTGCTACTTTTTAATGGGGGGTAAAAATTTATTCGGAAGAAATTGTGTTTGTGTGCAAAAGGCTAACCAAAGCACTACTAGAAAAACGAACTATTGACAGCTTTAACAGATTAACACTCTCTATACTAGGTATGAACTTTGGTGGATAAATAACGAGAGAACTGTCAAGCAGCATATCTAAGAAAATCAAGGACATAATATCACAATTTATATAGGTTTTTCAAAGCTTCGGAAATATAAATGCTGATTCCATGGACATAAAGATGAAATGCATTCGATGAAGTAAAATGAATTCTATCATCACCAACAACACTAAAACTGTATGATATAGGGAAACCCACTTAGATCATTTCAAAAAAAATTTATTTTAAAAACAGTAAAAAGGGTTGTAGTTAACTAGCATTAACTTACATTGGTTTTAGACATGCTATGATTGGAACAAAGAATTAGTTATTAAAGAGTGAAATAAGAAAGGGTATGCAACCCTTTCTTGAACTATAATGAACTATATGAACTATAACTCCACAAAATAAATAAGGGAAAAGTAGGGCGGAATTTCGGAGATCGTAAAATTACTTTTTACCGTTAGCCGTGGACTTAGAATCTTTATTTAGTCAGATTCGATATACCAAACAGTAATAATTTTTGATCTTCTCCTTAGTTTCCCGTTTTTATACCTTTTTAGGCCGTAAAGCGGCTTGTTTTATAATACTAATGTTGTGGAAAGTGAAGCTAGCACGCTATTGATGCTTTTCACTTGACCTACGCCTATGTCAAAGTGAAGCTTTTTCAAACTACCGTCTGCAGATTAATGGTTAATTGATCCTTCTGAAATTGCTCTAAGCCATGGTCTCGTGCCAGGTGGTTGTTAATGTTGCGATAGTGTTGATAGGCCATGGCAAAAAAGTTGCTATAATTCGTTGCACGGTATGGTACCGTCTATATCTGTCGATATAGAGGATGTGTTGTCTAATACTGTTATCAAAACAAAGCATTGCCATTTATGTAAGATGAATCAAAATGAAAAAGTTGCTATTTTGGGCTAGTCATAACAAAGGTAAAATGATTTAGGGTGACATTTGCTGAATTGCTGCCATCAGCAGTTTTACATAAAAAACAATGCAAAAATGATAAGAACCATATACTGAGTATTTATCGTTCAGGGGCTTTTTCGTTTTAAAATTCTTTAATTTCAGGGGGTTACTTTATTAAAATTTTATAAAAAACTAGTTCTAAGTACAAAGTTTGTGCCTTTTATCATGTTGGTCTAAACTTTATGTATTCCACCATCATTTGTGTAAAACTACAATTAATTGCTCATCAATTTTAAAAAGAGAAAATTGCGCAAAATTTATTAAGAAAGATTCATAAATTTATAGAAAAGCTTTATTGTTTGATAATTGAATAGAACTAGCTCCAATTCGAAAAACTTACAGTTCTTTTTATTCAAACAGATGTTTGCTATGATTTACAAAAACTTTTTGATATGTATAGAAATTTATCATAAGAATATGTATTTTACAGACCAGTTTTAAAAGGAGCAAAGTACAATTACAACACTATGAGACATTAGCAGTCTACTTTCATCGACATTACATAAGCTAGATCATAAATATAATAATATTACAAAAACTTTCTAAAAAGTAATGTCGTTATCATAACTGAAACCAGTTCTATCGTTGTCACTGTCTATCGTTGTCACTGTCTATCGTTGTCACTGTCTATCGTTGTCACTGTCTATCGTGTCGTCATTAAGACATTCTATGCACTTACATATTTGTGTACATTGTTTTATAATATTTACAGCGAAAAGTATCACAATAGTATCTTGCAATTGCAAACACTGAGTTTGACAAGTGCCAAAGGAGGGGGGGCAGTTCTTCCGTAACTAGTGCATCAATCCTCAATTACTTTCCAGCCATATTTTTCAAACGATGGTAAACTTTGTAAATTAAAGTACTAAGCACTAATCTGAAAAATGATAAAGCTTACCGAAAAATTGGGTCTTAAGACTGGGTCAGACCCCCCTCAAAGACCATTTTATCATTTTTCAGATTTTCTCATATAATGACACACGTTACTAAGTTTTAAGCTTTGAGAATTATGGGACCAAATAGGAGTCTCGAATTAGGGTAATTTTAGGGGCCTGGGACCCAAACGCCGCCAAATTGGGTCAGCTGACCATGTGATTTTTGTTGTCCATGATACTACCAACCTATTTAGAGGGTCAAACCTTTTGTAGAAAATGGGACCTAAAGTTCTGTTATGAGCTCCTGGATTAAGAGAGACAAAGCCATTAATTTTTATAGCAATATACTGGTTATGAAAAGCAGCCTGTACCAGGGTTTTGTTTAGCTGTCAAGTAAGCGCTAGCGGCTTTGACATATGCATTAAAATCTGTTGATAAAGATCTGAAATGAAATCCCTCAACAAAATATATGCGTTTCAGGTTGTGTGGATGATACACATTTTCCAATTAAAACTCGGTAAACAAATTCCAAATATTATTTTAACTACAAGGAGTTTTATTTTCTTGTTTTTCAAGTAATACATGGTCAATTTCTGTTCATGATGCGAAAGTTTTATTGAATTCACTGATGAATGTCAAGCTGAAAATAATCAGATACCTCGCGCGCCTAGTCTCAGCATTTCCTAGCTGAGAAAAAGGCTCTAAATTACTTTATTGGTAATACCCCTTACCCTTTGGCTATTGTAGAAAAACTGTAAATCGTGCTCCACAGATGTGTAGAAGTTCTTTAAGATATGTTTAAACCTGCACGTAATTCTATCGAGTGTGCTTCTGGATCTGCATGCTTCGTTCTACCAATAACTATTAGTATAAGGATACTAGTGCTTAAATTTCAAATCCAAATTAACATGGGGAGAATGGACGTAGCGAAGTTCTATTTATCATCATTGTAGATGCCATATCTGCTAATACAGTGTTTAGAGTAAAAATAAACGACCCCCCTGATAGTTATAACTGCAGAAATTCTAGTTCATTAACCAGATTAACCAGGGATGTGATCGATCGGTGCGGTCAATTTGTTATCATCTTTATCATTGTAAAGAACTGTACCATCTGGGTTTTCAACTGTGGAAAGTCAAGTTCTGTAACGGCATTAAATGAAGAGGCCAATAATGGATACGTTTAATTACATGGTGCAAGCGTTACTTTATTCGTAAGTGCAGATAAGTTTTTAAAAAATCTTGCTTAAGTAGAATGATAGGATAGATAATTTTTTTTAGCTGAAGGGGGGAGGGGGGGGGGTATGTAGGGCGATGGAGGTAAGCACACGATTTAAGTTCCCCCTTTTTAATAGTCTTGTGTTAACTCAATTTATGCCGGGGGAGAAAGAATGTAGATGGAGGCAAAAAATACACTAACTTGAATATTTTTGTGTATTAACAAGAGTTACCAGAATGCACCTTGAATATTTAGTAGCAGATTTCTTATAATTTTAAGTAAGCAGATTGTATGCTACGCCAATTTTCAAAACCTTATCTTATATTTTCGCATTTCTTGATGTATTTGTATTTCATATTGTTTATTATTATTTATTTAAGATTTGATTTTTATTTGTCATGTGAAAGACATCATTCATACCAAGTTTTATGAGTTACAACTCAACACAAGTGAAGTTATTCACACTCAGGGAGTCTACTTACCCACATACCATTGCGTAAAGAGGGTTAAGTGTGGCGAATAATCATATGAGAAATCCAGGAAAAAAAAACATTCTAGCTTTGTATATTATTATAAAGTTACTCATTATAGTTTTGTGAAATCTTATCAAACAAAACATTCACATCATGTTGTTATGGTAGAAAAGTGTAATATTGTTTGTAATTGTGAAAGCAATTATGTTGAGTTTCTAACTTTCAAATGCATTCGCAGAGTATTACATGGCTTGACGGCTTAAGAAATTATTAAGAAAACCGAAAGTTTGAGATGTCTAAAAACTTATTGATTTTTAGTATAAAAGTTTGGTAATAGAAAGTTGGTATGTGTGTTTATGGAATCAAAAACAAGTTTTTGTAATTCTCAATCTCTTCATTGTGCTATTATTGGTTCCTCTGGAACAGGAAAGTCAAGTTTTGTAAACACAATTCGTGGACTAACTTGTCAAGATATAAACGCAGCAAAAGTTGATGTTGTTGAATGTACAACAAGACCAACCTTGTACACAGACCGGAAAAATCCCTCATTGAATTACTGGGATTTACCTGGTGTTGGGACTCCCAATTTTCCTAAAGAAACGTACTTAAGCCAAATTAATTTCGAAAGGTATAGTTTTCTCGATTATCCAGTTTTACTGTTGTTTACACAGGCATATAGTGGCTTTAACGTTGGCAAGGGGTCGTAAAGAGTTTCATCCTTGGTTTTCCATGAAATTCTCTTACAAATAATTAAACAAAATGGCATCCTCGTCCCCAGGGTTTGTTGCCTAAGGGTCGCTAGCGCTTACTTGACGGCTAGTTTTTCCGCCCGCCTTGATGTGAAAAAGGCAAATAACCCTGAGGACGAGGTTCAACAAAATAACTGAATGTGTTTTTGGTTGTTGTTTTTTGTTGATTTTACTATGGTTGTATTTCTATATTACACAATTATTTTAAATTTTATTTTAGATATAATTTCTTTTTAATCATTACGGCAACAAGATTTACCGAAAATGATATCTGGTTGGCTTCACAGGTTAAAAAAGCTGGAAGATCATTCTTTTTTATACGAACTAAAATTGATATCGATCTTTGGAATAAAAAGCGCTGTTGTTCCCGCTATAATGAATCAGCAACCCTGAAGGAAATTCGAGACGATTGTCTTAAAAAACTGAGAGCTGATTTTCACGTTCCTGTTGTATTTTTAATATCAAACTTTCATCCTGAAAAATACGACTTTCCGGATTTATGTTTAAATTTAAGACAAATTTGATAGCAAAAGTAGGACGAAATCTTAAAGAAATAGTTTCCCAATTTATCTCTGCAAGATTTTTGTTGTTGTTGTTGTGGTTTTTATCAAACTTTTCACGTCAATAGAATTTTTGTTTATAAGCCCAACCTCGTTTCTAGGGTATTTTGCCTTTTTGATGAATCTGTGACCGCTACGTAACAACAGCTCTGGGTCCACGAGACCCTGGGACGAGGTCGAAGTTTCAACTAAGTATGTAAATTAACCGAAAAATCTGAATAAGCGCCCTCCATTAAACTAAATATTTTTTAACAGCGCCCAGTGCCCGAAAAACCACCAAGACCGATTAAGCACCAGATACTGGACTGGGTAATCTGTGAATAATAAGTAAGTTTTTCAAACAACGGTGCTTTTAATCTATTTTTCCGAAACGGGAATCTCAAATTTTAAAAGGAATTCAACAAGGTAATTAACAATCTTATTTGTAATATACAATAATATAATTAAAAAAAATTTAAAAACAATATGTGTTGAAAATATATTTCAAGAAATTCTCTAACAGCGCTTAGAGCTCAAACTTAAATAAACGCCCAGAGGGCGCCTAATTATTCATATCTGATAATATCGAGGCCTTAGATATAAGGACAAAAAAAGCGGGAAAATATGGTTTTTTCGACCAATTTTGCCAACCTGTAAACTTGCAGTAAAAGTTAACATGAGTACAGATGAACTAAAGAATTTTTTCATTCAATTAGTTATTTAGTTAAATCCATACTCTTGAAAGATGTTTCAATCAATCAGTTATTTAGTTAAATCCATACTCTTGAAAGATGCTACTGTTTTACTATTTTGTTAAAAAATTGATCAGGCAAAAAAAGAAAAGTAATTGGTACCAAAAATGCAAAAAAAAGAAAGAAAAGTAATTGGTACCAAAAATGCAAAAAAAAGAAAGAAAAGTAATTGGTACCAAAAATGCAAAAAAAAAAAAAAAGTAATTGGTACCAAAAAATGCGAAAATACTACCCGGATAAAAGGTTGGGAAAAGTGCTGGTCAGGGTAACAGTGAGCCGAAGCAAAATAATTTATTCACTTTTTCCTGATTTGGTGAGGTATAATGTTTCATTAACAGATAAATCCACGAAATTGTTCCGAAATCCGCACGTGGTACGTTATATGTGCTCCAGTTGGTTCATAAACATTTTTTTATTTGTCATAGTTTTACACTATTTTTCAGTACAAAAACACAAAAAAAATCCAGCGATTGTTATTTTATATAAAGTTCTCTGAGGTTTTTGCTACCAGTCTGATTAATGATGACTTCCTAATTACATACGAGAATACCTGAATTTGACCTTACGACAATATAAAAGTGCTCGAACCACCAAATATGCATGGTAAAGTCCCGACAACGAATTTTTTGACGCGAAAACCAAACCTGATAGTGAATTTTCTTTTTGCATAACTATGAAACGAAATACACAGAAGGATATTTCAGTGAATAATAAGGACAAGGTAGTCTTGACGATTTGTCCCATCACTGGATCGTCATCATCATTTTCGTCGAGACCAATGGGGAATGCAATCAATATAATAGACGTTACGAAGGATAAGTAAAAAAAAGCTTGTGCAGCTGTTCCAAAATGTTGGATGAACTTAAAATTCATCATAACATCCATGATATCAAAAGCATGTAGTGATCCAATCACAATCGCTGCTGTTTCAGCTAGCTTTGATTTCCGTTTTGGTAACGGGTACAGCATGCAACCAGTGATCAATACAGGCATGATAGCTTGTAGAACTACACAATCCACAGTTTGAACATCTTTCACCTAGATGTAAATAACACCACTCAAACACCACTCGTAAATTATCAACGAAATAAACAGCCCACTACACAGCACAGTTAGAATATTCCGAAGGATGAAGGATTATTAGAAAATTGTTGTTTCTTACTATGTAGCCTCATTCTACGCAAGTCAACTGTTTAAGGCTAGCATGAACGAGGCAGCGAAAATTGCAAGATCCTTGAGTAGAGTTTTGAGGTAGCTCGTGTTCGGAGTATACATCTCATTTTGAAAAAGAAATTGTTTTTTATTTGTTATAGCGATTAGAACCAAAGACCAAAGTTATTATTAGATATGTTAAGTTCGGTGCAACGGTAGGTACTTCAACATCTTCAGAAAATATTAGTTTACTCACCGCAACTAAGTCTACCGGTTTGTTTACGTTGTACATAAGCACACAATACGGACTGATTATCGAAACAATATATACCAACATTGCGACATTGCACCACGATTGAGAAAATATGTAGCTATCGCTATAAAACAGAAACAGTCAAATCTACAAACCTTAACGTCAACTTTAATGTCAACAAAGTATATTACGCCAAACAGTCAATCCTGCTATGATGTCCACACGCTTTAGCTACATGAGCTAATGTCGAGACGTTATAGGTCCTGCTTGTGAAATCAGGGAATCGTCATACTCAAATGTATAGATTTTTTCATTTTGACGGTCAGGGTAGAAAGACAGATGGGGAAGGCTTAAATCTAAACATTTGATTGGTTTAAGTCTTATTGAAGTTGAAGAGAATAAAATCAATGCATGTTAGGAAAAAAATGAAAACCTTTCTGAGTCACTTTTATTACTCAGTGGACTAGGCTAACATCGTTAGCCCAAATCTGAGGGTGGCGAAGTTAACGTTTGTAAAAACGGGTCGGGCAATAGGGCAGCTTCTCATTATACAGTGCCGTAACTGCCGGGGGGGCACAGCCCCCCTCCCCCCAATAATTTTCCTACTGAAAAATGAAAGAAAGAAAGAAAGAAAGAAAGAAAGAAAGAAAGAAAGAAAGAAAGAAAGAAAGAAAGAAAGAAAGAAAGAAAGAAAGAAAGAAAAAGAATGAGATTTAGTGTCATTTCTCAAAAAATTAGATAACCCAAGAAAACTACTTTTGTTTGACGTTATAAAAGTGGAAAAACGTATATTAGTTATGCCTGCTACAAATGCTGTTAGCGAACGATGTTTTTCAGCTTTGAACCGCATTTTCTAGAAAGTGCCAGCACCCTTAAAATTTCTAATGTTCTTATCTAAAAAATAAAATGGTGTGTTATTTACAAGGCGGAAAGTTTTACTTTTATTGCGATTTTGCGAAACTCGTATATTTTTTAAAGAAATTTACGGTAAAATAAAATAAAACTCCAGCCTGAATCTAACTTTCTGAATTGTTTACAAAGTCTTAGTTTTATGTTGGCACAACGGATAAATATTTAACATTTTTAGATTTAAAGCCTCCCACACACTTTCGCAACAGATTTTTTTATTTTCATTACACCTTTTCTGAATTTCATAAATTATAATAATTATGATGTCATTCAAAATTTTATAATGGTTCTATGCTCTTTAAATAAGAATATTCAGATAGAATATCAAATTATCATGACAAAAATGAAGTTTTTAGAGCAATATAATATTCTGGTTGGATTTTATTTTAATTTGAAAAAATAATTAATTTGAAAACGAGGCTATTCTTAGAAAGCTCGTCCATATGAAGGGTTTGACCGTAACTTTCAGCCCGGCACTTAAGGAACAGAAGTATTTACGAAATTAGGTAATTCGTTCTATCTTTTGATAAGGAACTTATGGATAAGAATTATTTTTAATACCGACCTCTTTAATAAAGTTTGGCATAATTAAGAAATTTAGGAAAGGTCTCAATCTCCTAATTTTTCGCAACTTTTCGGCCGTGGAGCTCATTGCTTCACAATGCAAATATTGCGAAAGGTGCAGCTAGAGAATTTTCGACCTTGTTTACTCGACCTACACCGACGCCAAAACTAGCCAAGCGAAGCAGTTTGTTTATCTAGAGAAATAGTAAAAAAACTTTCCCAAATATTATGTCCATGGCTAAAGGTTAGTTTTAAAAAAATTTATAACTCCAAAAAGGCAACTCAACTTACAAATACGCTATAGAAGCGACGCCGATGACGCATTGGAGCGCCATGAACACAACCAGAAACCACATCACAAAAATAACGACAAACCACCAGTGCTGGTAGAATTGACCGAGCCTGATAAACAGTGCGATGGAATATGCTAACCATAACATTGGAACGAAAATTATTCGAATTTTTTCTGATATATTCAAGCCCTCCTTCGCAACATTTTCGGCCATCTTTCTTAGGAATGAAACGAGAGTACTTGTTGTACAAAACAGATGAAAATTTCAGATTATTTTTTATGTTTCATTAAAACTCCTCCTAAATTGTAAACAAAATACCCTTTGATTTGTTCTTGTTGTGTTGTTTTTGCAGTTATTCAAAACAGGTGCGCGATTACAATATAAGAGATTGGAAGATAACATTTTTTGATTTGAATAAAAAATTCTTCTCTTTCTAAATTCATAACAGTTAGATTTCTTTTTGGGACTGAAACCATTCCAGGTGAAAAAAATTTTTCTTTTACAATTTCTTATAACACTTAAAGAAATAAATATCAAAATATGTTTTATATGTGGAATTTTAACTTTTACTAAAAATATAACGAAATCAATAGGATTTAAAATTTTGAGTCCTTAACGAAGTACAACACTAAAAAAATAGTCAAATCTGCCAAAACATATTTTTGGCTGTTTTTGCGCATTAAGAATCACTAAGTTATATCTCTTAAGCAACAAAAGCTCACGCCAAACTCTAACATGTTGATATCGAGTATGCTGACAACCTCAGGTCCAGGCTCCTTAACAAGAACATTGCACAAAAAGCTTTCACCATATTAAGATGTTCATAAATAAATTTACTGGTATCTACCTGAAATCAAAGACTAGTTCACCTCTTCGGTCTTGCATTGGTATGTGTAATTGGTTTCTCCTTTTCGTTCGTGTTTTGACGTGCGTAAGAAATTATTTGTAACTACGGGTTCGACCTTTCCGAATAATCCACATTCATAACACTTTGCTATGGCCTATGAGTAAGACTACACATCAGGTATGATCTTAAAAACTGGATGCGTTCTGTCGTCATTGAAATTCGTCATCGTCACTCATTTCTTCACTGCCGTTATCATCTTGACTATCGTCAAATTCCAACTCATTTAAATTATATCGGCGCTGCTTAATCACATCTGACCACAACATTTCTTGCTGACATGACGGACATTTGCCGTCGACGGGTAAAATGTATTTGTCTTGATTATTCGATTGTTTTAAAAAGACTTCAGCCAGGCATATAGTATGGGCAACAAAGTCACAGCTGCTGACGATACATTTCAATAATTTGTGCTAAAATTAGAAAAACATTATACCTTCGTAGTTTAAATATGAGGTCTCCGAACAATTGCTAAATTTTCTTGTTAAGAAAAGATAATTGAGCGTCAGGAATGAGTATGTTTAGGCCGATTGATGTGCGCAGTCATATTTCAGTAGTTTATATGCTTTAATTTTTTTTTATGAAATATTAACCTTGCAGAATAATACTTTTTTTACTTTAATCATTCGATGAACAGTAATTTTATTGTTTTCATTTAACCTTTAATATACGCAGGGTTAGAAAAAAGACTACAAATCTTGGCTATAAATAAATTTAACAGTCTGAAGGGGGGAGTTCTTTTGTTCCCTTTGGATTTACCCTATTTGCTATTTTTCTCCGCTATAACATCTTTGCGTGTTAAATGTAAACACAACATGGCCAATTATAAAGAAAGAGCTTACTTCGTTTTCCACTGCAGAACATAACATACAATTCTCAGGGTCTTTTTCTTCCGTACGCGTCTTTATCTCAGTTGCGGCTTCTTCAGCTTCCTTCTCACTAGGCACCTTTTTTACAGTTGTTATTGCCCCATACGCAATTGGCATGTGAATGGGTGGTGGACGGTTTAATGGAAATTGTTGACAGTATTCTTGCTTCAACCACTGAATTGTTAAGGGCAATCTATTCCATGGACCAGTGTTTAACATTTCACTTAAAATGCGAAGTCTGTAGGTAAACATAGGTTCTTTTGACTTTTTTTTAGGTAAATGTGAAAGACGTCGTGATTTTGAAGGATTTTGCCACGCCCATTCAAACTAAAATATAAAAAGAAATACACAATTCTCATAAAAAAACATATTTTATCTCGATATTTGGATATTGGATTGTGAAGTCTCATCTTCGGCATTTAAAAATATATTGTTATTGCAGGGTACGGCAATGCATGCAGAGAGATATAGGCTATTTTAATCATCTTTGGTCAAAAAATTTTAACGGTATGTATTTTCCTGCTTTTCTTACTTTAAAATTTAATTTCGCGAATACCAGGTGCAGACAGCATGGTTTTAAAAAGAACAAGCTATAAATGTAAGAAGTACTACCCTAAGAATGTTTTTCTGATCATGATTGGAAAGTAAACTTTTTTTTGTGAAACTATCGCAATAATACACTTACACTGAGTTCAGATTTTACTCAGTCTACAAATTATGGACAAAATAAAATTTTGACACCAAAAGACTGCTAATCTTGAAGTTTGTCGCTACAATTGATTACTTTGGTTGTTTCTATATTAGAGTCGGGCATTTTGAACTTGGTAATGTTTAAAGGCCACAAGGAAATTTTGCTGTTAACTTTATCTACGCGTGCACAAAAGTAGCGATTGCGAAGACGGCTGACAGCACCTACTGGTTATGTTAAAAAAATTACTAAAAATCTACATTTTTTCCATTAATTTTGTCAACAATTTTAGACCCGAAGATAAGAAATTTTGTTTTTTATTTTAGCCTTTAATATAAAACACACTGAAGTAACACTGGCTTCTGAAGTTACTTGCTGACGTGCACTATAATTAGAATAAATTTTACGCTGTTGTCATACTTCCTTGCACAAATATCATAGAAACATTTTACGGCTTATTTGGTATCATAAAAATCATGATTTTTCAGGCAAAACGTTTTTAAGGGTATAAAAAGTTAACATAAAGAAAAGCCTACACCAAAAACAGAAGCATTATTTTTTTTCCTAAAAATACCTAACAACCAATCTCACACCAAACTGTCATGGCAAATATACTTCAAAAGCAATATAAATCAGAGTTTGTCCCACCGAGAACACAATTTTTTCGAAAACCATCAATCAGAACCATCAATCAGAAGTACACTTGATTTCGCTAAAGAGAAATTCATTAAAGAAATCAACACAATATCAACCAACTCTGCTGCTGGACCGGATGGTTTAAATGCAATTTTCTTGAAGAAGTGCAGAGTGTCTCTTGAAAAACCCTTGAAGCTTTGTGGAGAAACAACTTTGACAAAGGTTTCATATCAAATATTCTGACAACAAGCCATATTTCCACTATTTTCAAAGGGGGAGATCAAGGTCGAGAACCAGAAAATTACTGACCAGTTGCTCTCACATCCTTGTCACCAAGTCTTGAAGAAGGAAATTGCAAATAAAAGATAGTTAAGATGGCGTAGAAAGATAAAACAACACCACACAGCGATAATTTACAGGATTCCCCATAACTTAGTGCAGGAAATATGGCAATTTCTTAGGTTGTTTTAGCTCGTTTAAGCTTGTTCTTCAGTCGCTCTTTCCTGTTCCAGGTTGTTCTCATAGGTTGTTCCAGCTTGTTCTATATTTTTTTAGTCTGTTCTAGGTTCAAGGTTGTTCCAGCTTGTTTTATAAATTCTTCTAGCCTGTTAACCTTTTTAGTATATATGGGTTAAAATCATTTTATACTGGAAGTTAGCAAAGAGAGAGAGAAACAGTTTTCTATAATTTGAAACAGAATTAAGTTAAGGGGTATTGCAGGGCTCAGTCTTGAGTCCACTTTTCTGTTTAATAACGACTCAGGACATTGAGGAATAAGTGTCTCTCCATTTTATCTTTTGCTGACGACACCAGGCTTATAAAAGGAATCTCCAAAACTTTAAAATCTTAGAGTTACAAGATCCAGATTCTTTTTACAAATGGACTAAAAAAACAATATGAAATTGAATAGAATGAAATTTAAACATCTTCCCTATGGAAAAAATGTAGAGCTGAAGAAACAATCTATCTCTGGCACTGGTATCAATATAGTTACAAATACCTCAGTGAAAAACCTTTGAGCATCAACAGATATGTCATATGACATGCAAACACAAAAAGTTCTCCAAAAAGTTAAAAACATGCATAGATTCACCGTACCTTCAAACATAGGAACAAATTTACGATGTTAACGTTATGGAAATCTCTTGCAATGTCTCATTTGGACTACTGCTCTAGTTGTGAGCTCCAACAAAGGGATATTTGATGCAAGATCTAGAAGCCGTACTATTTTGGAATGGAATCCTGTCAATCCAGAACTTTAGTTATTAAGAAAAACTAAAGACTTGAATATCTACAGACTAGAGAGAAGGAGAGAAAGATACAAAAATATTTACACACGGCGTATTCTTGAAGGCACAGTTGTGAATTTAAATCTGGAAAGGTGGTATTTCGGGAGAAGGACCAAAACTCTTCAATGCCCTTCCAAAACATAAGAAACAGCACTAACTGTGCCAAAACGCACTTCAAAAGAAAATTAGACCAATTTACATAATAATCTACATAATATACCTGACAAACAACTGCATACAAGTTACCTTTCATTTAAGAGAACAGAATCAAACAACATCGTAGAAATGATCAAGCATTGGACTCAACAAGTTGAAAGAGTTCCATCTGAAATAATTTAAGTAACAAGTAACCTAACAATTTTTTTCTCACTTGAAGAGCAGCTAATCTTGTATGAAAACCATGATTGATCAAAACCATGTCCCTAAAAAATTGAAAAGCAACTTAGTGATCTATCCCTACAAAGTACTTGGAGAAGGATATTAACAATAAACAGCTTCCCAATTTTCAACAATTTCCAAACTAACCACCGGTGAGGTTTTTGTTGGGAGGGTCTTCTTTTGTGACTATTTTCATTTCAAAAAGAGTTTAGCTTATTTAACTATTAAAATTCCCCCTCCCTCCATAACCATTTACCTCAGTGTACATAACTAAATGTAGAGAAAAACCCTATGGTAACTTTTAAATATTTTACTACTAAATTTGAATAATTTTGTTCTGAATTCTCTTTTAAAAACAGTTTTGGTTTTATGATATTTAAAGTATTTTTGAATGATTATCCTTCACTACTAACTAGATGTTAGACAAAAACAAACTTATTCTTGCAGTGTTTAGTTGTGTGGTGTTTATACATCCAAAATTAGGAACCAATTTTTACCAAGGACCTTTATTGCCTCCGGTTTTCCATGCGCCACCCTTGATTTCACGGTTATGTTGTCTAATTCTCCGAGCAGGATTGACCGTAAAACCGATGTATATTTTTCCTTCATGTTTTGGATTGCGATTGTATAGTATATACACACCAAAGAAATGTCCAGGTCGAGCTTCATAAAGTTCATCTTTGGAAGTCATTTTTAAATATGTAATAAAGTTTTTTGTCTTCCTTCAAAAAAATAAAAAAATATTATATAGCTAGCTAGCCATGATAGATAGATAGATAGATAGATGTGCATATTTTACATGGCTAGCCTCACAAATAACGAGGGATATACCCTGTGTATTATTTCCAGGAGGGGCCATGGCATTAAAAAGTTTACAGTTGCAAACTTTGGTGAATGTCACCCTGAATAAGATTATTAAAGTTGTAAATAATCAGAAATAATCAGTAACATTTCAGCTTGGTCATTGTAAAGTTTAGATTTTTTTGTTAGGTTTAGGTTTTCCTAAATTTATATAATGAATCCATGTGAATAGCATTTGAAAAAGTTAAGTAGCATATGGGAAGAGAGTTTTATTAGCAATGCCAAAAAAACGTGTGGTTTTTAAAATTGGTGGGAAGAATCTGGTTGGGTACACCAGAGCGTATTGTACACGCTACTGTCCAAGAGAAAAGGTTAAAATAAGAGCAGAGCAGAAATTTACCATCGTCATTTCAAATTCTACCGCTTGTTTACATGCTCACTAAAGTATATTGTTTCAAACAACCCGAAACTTATTTCATCATACAAATACATATTCAGTTCGTCAACCACACTCTAATATTAGATACAAACTCATAAGTAATTCTCTCAAGGTTCTTCTTGGTTAATTCTTAAAATATTAGGATTATATGGCTTTTAAAACTCAACAGACA
Organism: Hydractinia symbiolongicarpus; assembly: GCF_029227915.1. NCBI lineage: Eukaryota > Metazoa > Cnidaria > Hydrozoa > Anthoathecata > Hydractiniidae > Hydractinia > Hydractinia symbiolongicarpus. The sequence continues at coordinate 4,651,699 of NC_079882.1, read as the reverse complement.
TATTTAAAACTTTATTGCGTCTATTAATTGTGTTTATTCGGCTCGTATTTATTAAAAATAACATTTTAAGAAATATGTTGTAGTGCTGGCAACTTGGTGATTTTTCTTTTGTTTTGTTCTACCAGTCTTAATCTTTTCAATGGGTTAATTGCTTCCGGTCTTGTTTACGTGGAATCGACCGTAACGAAGCTTTCATTTTGTACTGGTGTTTTTCTTTGGAGGGTATTGACGTCTGAGTTGTAGCTAATATTTTTATTTACTATCTGAAAATGTTTATGATTTTTTTACCTTTTTTATATACGCTATTTTTTAGTTAAATAGCTGACTTCAAGTCTCCCTTTGGGTTTGTTTATATCAGCTGTATGTGGTCTTTGTGATACGCTAGTTGGCTGTATCTGCACGACAACCGTATCAACTCGAGTTTCTATTTTATCTCCGTATATTAATATTTATTTTGTTTTAGGTATTATAGATATAATATATTCAAACTACACAAAACCGTAAGATAATTTTAACTAACTATATAACATGATGAAGGTTAATTACTTTGAAATCTCACGTATACCCACTGTTGATGCTAAAAAAGTATTGGCAACGATTGAAGATGATGAATTACACCCAGGGAGAAAAAGAAGGAGGTTAGATAATCTCAATGTTGAAGAGCGAATACTGAGAAGGTATAAATAATTTTTTTTCCTATCAAGTTTCTATAGATTAACATGAATTTAATTTCTGATGAAAAAAGCTTTTGCTTTATTTTAACTTGTTTTTACTTTTTTAGCCCATTAATTTCTGATTATTTCCTGGATTTTACAGAACCTACACTTGTGTTGACTTTGATGTGATTTGTTTGAGAGATACTAACCCAGTTTACACCCTTCTTCACGTAAAAAAACAAAGTAGAAAAAATAAGTTTTCAGTTTATTATGGTGTAAAACATTTAGAATAAGTGTTATGTAAAAGAATTTTTCATGTAGATATTTTCATGAAATTTATGTGTTATGCATATAATTTGTATATATAACATTTTATTTTTTATTTTCAACAGAAAACTGAAGAACAGAGTTGCAGCACAAACTGCTCGAGACAGAAAGAAACAACATATGGATGAACTAGAAATAACGTTATCGAGAATGGAAAAAGAGGTATAATACAAATGTTTATGTTCTGTATGTTATTAATATACTTTTTTGTTACTTTTTAAGTAAATTTTCAGGAAGAAAGGTTAAAAAAATGCACATTTCATTCATTGTCATTCATGTCTCATTAGTGGTGAATGTGCTAAATTAATTACAAGCCTGAACTATAATAATCTGTTGCTTTCCTGCCTATGTATGAATTCTTTTTTTAGAACAAATTTTTAAAGAAAAGTAATGAGCAGTTGCGATCACAAGTACACAACTTAACTGAATCTAATTTATTACTCCGTTCAAAACTTGGGCTCACTCCGCCAGCTTCACCTTCACAAGAACACACATGTTTAACAGTATCTAGTAAAAATGAAAATGATTTGATAATTACACCTTCAGTTTCTGACCATGACCATATTGTGATCAAGAAAGAAGAATTGTTGACTGAGTATGCTTCACTTAGAGTAGTTTCCTTGCTATGGAATCTCACACTGACAATTCTTGTTTCATTAATCACGATTTGCGAGACGAGTCACAGGTAATGATGCATTAGTTTTAGACAAATTTCTGTCCTGTTAGTTTGAATGGAAGAAAAGATATTCTGTAGTTAATGTTTACATGAAAATCTAGTGGGTACCATGCTGATCTTTGAATAATTAATGAAGTTAAGAATATTTGAGCACATGTTTGCTGTACAATAAATTATTTGTTCAGCTTTTTTTCTGTTTCAATACATACAGAACTTGTTATTTTCTATTTTACATTGTTAAAACTAATATTAGTATGTATGTTATTTGTCACAAATTTATGATTTATTGTGGATTATTAACGTACAATATCTTTTAATTGTGCCTTCAACAAAAAGAACCTGTTAGTTTTTCTATCAATAAAGCTAAAATCAAATTTAAAATAACAATCTTTTATTACACTTTATAAGAAGCCTTTAAAAAATAAATTTTTAGTCTTGGATAAACATGTTCTTTGGGATATCTTTATGAATTTTCCTGTAAAATATATATCTCCTTATCAAAAGCCAATTCCTAAAGTAACATGTAAAGATTTAGATATTATATATCACATATTTTTATAAGATTGATTTAAAAACACAAGTCTAAGGGTATTTTAAAAAAAAAATTGAACAACTTTTAAAATTTGATAGGTAAAGTTTTTAAAATTAAAATTTATGCTTTTTGTTGCCCTACATTTTATAGACTGAATTATTGTTGGACGTTCTGGGAGACGAAGAACCAATTCGAATCCAAAAAACAGTGCCTGCAAAAGCAGTCGCAGTTGGAACTCCATGTGAAACCACCCGATATTCCATGGAAGCCCTTTCAGCAAGATCAACTCCAGTTTGTAATGGAAGTATCAAGCAAGAAGAATTTGATGTTGATGAATTTTTATCACATGAAAATAATGAGGTTGTATGCCCATCAAGCCCAGAGTCTGCTCCAGCGTCACCTGAATCTAGCACTGGAAGCATGGATCTTAATGATATTGTCAAGATGTGCACCAAAGCAGAGGGTAGCCTGGTGGGGGACACAGCCCTTGATGGATGTGGGATAAATGAACCATTTATTGATGATGAATTTTTATTGTCATGTAATCCTGGTACAGTTTCGTGTAACATAGTGGACAATGATGATCCTTTCTCTGATTTATTTCCATCTTTACTTAGCGTTTAAATTTATATGTTCTTTTTTTGTGACTTGTATAAACTTGAATTTTATTCTTATTTAATTTAGGTGCATAAATGTTAAATGCATGCCATATCTTAGGCGATTTATTTCGTGTTTTTTTCTCTGGTTGTGTTCAGTGCAATGTTTGTGTTCTGAAATCTTAGAAGAAAACATATTTCTGTTTCTGTGTTGACTCATGGAACAAAAAATTCTATCTTTATTCTTATATATACATTTTATGGATTTTTGTTGTACATAGCTATATTTTACCAAACAATAGATACATGACAGTAAAAAGCACGTGACTTTTTTTTTCTTCTTCTCGCAGTTTTGGTTACGCTTAACGTGCTTAAATGTCGCAGAAACTTTATCACGTCCTGACACGCATCAACTATTGTTTATAACAAACATCACGCAGTTTTTTTATAAAAGGATTTCCACGAAGCGAATTGGATAGCGAAATGTATCAGAGCAAGCGCAGTAACTTTCATTTTGATTTTCTTTTAAATTCGTTTCGCCCTTAAAAAGTAGAAACAATATTTATTTTTAGAAAAACTCATTACTGAAAAGAATTCAAAATAACTGTTTAGGTTTTAATACTCAAAAATATGGTTATTCGGAGTTTTAAGTTTGCCATGTGTTTCTTGTGTCTCGTGGAAATCAAGTGCCGAATTTGCCATTCACAATTCGCTCCATGGAAAACGCAGCATTTACAAACCGGAACTGGTAACCTAAGAATGTATTAACAAATCCTTATCAAATTTTGCACAGCTGTTGATAAAAATTTCAAACAAACAAAAAATTGATTATACGTGTTGTTTGATCAATTTTTCCGTTTTGTCTGTTTTTTTGACAAGCACACAACAAAGAGGTCTTAATCGTTCGTGAGGCTCAATTACTGAGCATTAAAAAATAATAAGTATCATTAGCTAATTTGGTGAGATGAACGCATGTTACCATCGTGGTGAGATTGGACGCTCCCTGACAATTACATACAGTTAAACGACGTGTGGATAAAATCTGTTAATTAGCGTACACGCTTTCAAGAAAAACAAAGCAGGGCATTCTAATATTTTCGCTAAATCTAAAGTATACATTGGTTAAAAAAATTACTGGATGCACACGAAACACAAGGCTTCACATGATAATATTTAGATGTAACTCCATCGAAATAAAAAATACCTAACAAGTTTTGGGAAGAAAGTTGCACAAGGCTAAGAATTTACGTGCTATTTGTACTATTTTAGTCATGATTTGAAAGCGCAGGTCCCAGAGCTCTATGAAATAAAACCTGAAATAATTTTGGAACAAGAATACAAACAAGTAGCGACATATAGTGAGAGGAACCATAAAGCTTACGAAAATTTTATTTTTGTTAGAGAGAAAATTAAAGCTAAAAACATCAACGCGTAACTATTAGCACATAAAAGTTATTATTGTTGAAGTGGGAGAAGGGGGGATTATTTTTGTTGGTCACTCTCAACATATCATTCATTGCTTAGCCAAAACAAGTGGGTGAGTGAACAAAAGGTAGGTTTATACAGCTTTCTTCAATCTTTTTGACATTGTGTTTCAGGGAAGTTGCAATTCAGCAAACAAACATAGTCATATTGCTATAATACCAAAAGTGTACAAAAACCGTATATGTTTTTTTTTATAATTACAAAGGGCGCACCACAATGACGATTTCTTTGCACTGTTTTTTGTGGTAAATATTCAGAAAAATGTTAAAAAATGAAAGACTTCCTACAACCGGTAAAAAGGACATCGAGAGTTAGACGTGCTTCGGATTGAGACAGTCAACCTCGTTTTCAGGTCATTTTGCCTTTTTGATTCGCCGCTCGTAACAATGGCTAATAACGTCGTAAGGGGCAAAGAGAACCTTGGAACAAGGTTGTGGCAGTGTTGAGGAAAGTCTTTTGACCTGTGCGACCGCCTCTCTGTAAAGCTTGGGGTGAGCATCAAATGTGCATTTTGTTATTATTCCACACATTATGGCTAACATTGCCACAAAATTCAGCTATTTTCAACAATAGAAAGTTTCGGGGTAGAGTTTGTCTTCTCGGGCAACGTGTTGCATCTTGGGCAGCTTTATTATATTATTTAGCTAGCTTTATGGGCGGTAGGAGTTTTGAACTGTCGTCGCTTTACAGAAGCATATGCTTGTGATTTTTTAGGAATGGCGATACTTAAATATTACATTTATTTATTATAATGTTTAAACAGGCGGTGGGGAGGAGGTGTTTGTTCACAATGCTGGGGCAACTTTGAGGTTTTTATTTAGACGTTTTACTATATCCCCTGATGTGATGGATAGTTTTTTAACAGACCTTAAATTCCTTTCTTTGCGTGTATTTCGTAAAAGACATAGCACGAAATTCTGTTTATATACATTTTTTTACACCAGCCCAAAGATTACAAAAACATAAATACGACATGAGGATAGAGTGTAAGGGATAATTAAAATAATCAATAATGAAATGTACAAGTGCATAAACATTTTTGAAGTAAAAAAATAACGCAATTGATACACGCATGAATGAAAACGACAGCCGCACGACACAACCACGACACACGACGTTTCACAAAATATGTCCGAAGAGTAGTAGTGCAGTGTTTTTGTTATTGACTAGTAAGATTTTTTGAGATTTACACAAACAGCATGCAGCAAATGCATGATCAATTTTGTTTATACAATAATGTTAAAGAAGTTCTACCAAAAATAGATGACACTTTTTTCTTATCGTGTAGCCTTCATCAGTCAGCTGAAACTAACACGCGTTATGGCATTTTTATAAACGTTCATGTCTAAAAATAATATCAGATTGGCGTTCAGTGTTATGTGGCGGTTCTTTCTTTGTAACCAGCGTTAGGGATGGTTATAACAAGTTCAAACAAGTTTAAACTGCAGTCTCGTGATCATCAGAAGCTATAAGTTGCAAACGTTCCTGATCTAAACGAAAACATAACAACACATTATACTGCACGTATGCACTAGAAACTAATTTCCAAAATGTTAATAAAAATTTTCAATTAAATTCTTCTCTGTTGTCCAGCATAAAAAACATATGAAAGAAGCCTAAAATACTTGACGATATCTCTAAAAGGGTTACAAAAAGTAAAAACATACTTTGGAGATATTTTGCAAGTTCCGTGTCAGATGATTTCAAAGCCAGTAGTTGTGGTGTGTTACCCTGCGAAAATAAAACAGTGTATCAGTACAAGCGATGTTTGTTAATGAAGAAAAACTCTTACAAGTAAAAAGTGCTAGCAAGGGCTAAGTTGAAATTCTAATTATTAAATTTACTTAATTAAACTGACCACTGCCCCCACCCTGCCCCATAAGCAGTGATAAGTTGATTTGAGTTATTCTATGCAGCGGTTATCTGTCAGGGCTAATCGCGTAGGGGAATACAATCCAATTCAAAACATAAATAATCAACAAACTGATTTCACGATAATTTAACAAGGAAATTAAACTTGGGAACGAAATTTAAATCACAAAGTTCCTTGTACGTTCTAATTCCGAGTCTCACTGCTACGTCGAGGGATGTCAAAAAAACAGACATGTTGAAATTACCTCGGTATCAAGTCTCACTACAGATGCTCCTCTTCCAATAAGCGTTCTACAGATCGTTCTCTTTTTGTACAACGCAGCTTTATGCAAGGCAGTTTGGCCATACTCGTTGTCGACTAAGTCGATGACACATTGTGGCACTAAAAATATAAGAAAACAAATTGTTTTGATCATCAAATATTTGCGACACATATTAAAGTGATATTTTGTTGTATCGATTCGATCAGAATAACCTTTGCAGATAACCTTTGCAGATAAACTTTAAACTCGTCATTCTAAATTTTTATCAGTGCAAATATTTAAACAAACTGCATCATACGCGGAAAAAAAAAATTTTTTTAGAAGCTTATTTATTGCATTAAACTTATTTGAGGTTTTTGAAACGCTCTATCTCATATTTTTCGTATTTCTTGATATGTTAGTGATTTTTTTCATTATTGAAGTTCTATATTTGAGGTTCGAACATTAAAAATAGTTTTTTACGGACCTTGCTGAAAACAATATTTTTCTGAAGTTACGCCTATTTACGCCCTAAAAGCATTTTTATTTTTTCTATTGTTGACATTTTTGCGGGTTTGGCGCCCTGTTACATTCTTCATTTCTTACTAAAAAACTAAATAAATGTTAAAACTCATTAGTGTATCAATAAGTTGATAGATTATGTAAAAAAAGCTTAAATGTCATCGCCAAAAACAAACAGTAGATCTCGGAAAACTAAAATTTCAACAAAAAATGGTGACATCATTAAAACGTTTTGTTGACAGTCATTATTTAAATCATGTGAAACACATCACTCATTCCAAGTTTAATGACTTACAATCCAAGGAAAGTTCTTGGGGTAGCCCAGCTACTCAACATAAAGAGAGGCGTGGTTTTCTCTTTCTTAGAATAGCAAAATGAACTTCCGTAAAGTATGTGTAACCACAGCCTAAACACAGAAGATTCTAGTACTTACCTTTATTAAGAATATATTCGACAATGTTCTTTCGTCCATATCTTGCTGATAGATGCAAAGGAGTTCGACCAGAAGAATCGCATACTGTTAAACTAATTCCACTTTCGTGAATACTTCGAAACTAAAGTTAAAATAGTGAAATGTCATTATTAGAAAAAATTATTTGAGATCCGTACGGTTGCCTGCGCAAAAGTGCATGATATGTTTTTGTAAGAATGTTACAATTATAGCTGAGAGAACTAATTTGTTTAAAGAAATTTAAGTTGAAATTGTTATTGTGTAAACGAGTAAGATTTTTAAAAATAAAAAAATATCAAATTTAGCGTTTATTCACAACATATTTTTTTTTATCTCAGACCTAACAACAAAAAAACGCCCTTGTATACAACTTTTTGTTGTAATACGTATTTATTGTGAAAAAGGTGAGGTTCAATATGTTGGTTCTAATAAAACACGTTTGCAACAAGAGAAAAAAGACAATTACCTTGTTTATTAGGCCTTTCTTTGCTGCTTCAAGAAACACTATAAGAGAAAGAATATTTGTTATATTTTTCTGACAGGAAAGATTTCTTTTAAAAGTTATCTGGTCGACCTTTTATTATAATATTCACAGCACTAAACAAAAATTGAGTAAAAAAAAGAGATAAGCATCACACTACCTCTGATGCGTTCACTTGGTTCTTCTGGTAACCTTAAAAAACAAGATAGAGCAACATTCATAATTTGTATAATTTGTAAGTATTTCCTAGACATTTATGTGGGCGCATTGGAGTAAAAAAAAGGTTAAAATAATAAAAAATGCCAATTTTAATGGAAAGCGAAAGCGTTCATCTTTACTGTATCCGCTGCATCACATGACAAGGTTACTGAAAGCGTCATGGTATAAAGTGGTTAATAATTTTAAACATACCTAAACATTATGTCATCGTCAGGAGTCATCGGAGTACTGGGAGAGGCTAGACCAGGACTGCTTGACAAACTGAAACAAAAGCAGACGCGGTAAAAACACAACGCACAACAACTTCAAATTTAGGACCTATAGGCAAGCTTAAATAGTTGCCTACAGCTAAAGAGTCTTTTCAATAGCAAACTTTCGTTACGAGGCACCTAGTCCCTTACTGCTTAAGATTACCATTGTTTCTCAGGAGGATGTAGTAAACAAACGAGCATACAATTTGAAATCACAGCCTTAATAACGTCAGACTGTCCCATTTAATAAATAAATAAATAAATACCTGTTAATATCATCTTCGCTGTTTGTTGAAGATAAATCGCTGCTACTGCATTGAGCAAGGTCGTCGTTTCGAAGCTGGGAAAGGTCCAGCGATAAAGAATGCAGCGTTCTCGCTGGCCTTGGTGCGCTATCGCCCATTTTTAACGGCACCGTCGATCTTTCTAATTGAGGCGAATTCGGTTGACTTTTTGATAAACTGTTATTGCTAAATTGAGGACGGGATATATGAACATTTTTAGTTGCTATCGCCAAGTAGAAAATTACAAGAGATAGAGTTTAATAAGAAAAGCGTTTACTAAGACCTTTTAGTACACAACAGTAAGATTTAATAGCTTACATCGGAATGGTGAGATCTAGACCTTTCTGCAAATCCAGCACGTAAATACCACCTTCCATAATGTCACCAACGTGCAACAAACTTTCCTAAAAAGAAAAAAAAGAAAGCCTGAACAAGAAGCACATTTAGCCCTTAATATTTTTTATGTTCTTGTATAAAATGTGTTCCACCAAAAGAAATAAAAATAATAATAAGTGAATAAAACCATGAATGTTTATGAAATGATTTTTTTAAAGTTTTTCCATGTCGTCTAATAAATCGTTTTTTCTATTTGCAGCTCATGTAAAATTTCTCGTGTCAAAAAAAAAGGTATTTCTACTGAAACTATCAAATCTCCCAAGTCTGAAGCAACTCAATTCTTTTTATGCATACGTTCTTATATTTGTTATTTATCTTCTAAACATGTCGCTTAAGTGACGTGACAACTTTAGAAAAGTGGTGACTATGCCCAAATCTCGAAGGCTAAGTATTAAATCCATTTTGGGACCAATTAATGAACGCACGCTTTTTTATAAACATAACAACATTTTGGCTGAGGGTTAATGCTGGTCAGGCTTCTTTTTTTTACACGTTTTTCCGTTGCTTGCCTACTTGTTGTTTGTGGACTATTTACTACGGAAGACCAAATTCACGTGTTTGTTGACTATTTGCTAGGGAAGACCAAATTCACGTGTTTGTTGACTATTTAATAGGGAAGACCAAATTCACGTGTTTGTTGACTATTTACTAGGGAAGACCAAATTCACGTGTTTGTTGACTATTTACTAGGGAAGACCAAATTCACGTTTGTTGGTTCAGTTAGGTTAGTGATCAAAATCACATTTTAATCACTTTCGTCGTTGTATCAAACTTATGAAAATTTAGGACAAGGAAACATTACTGTTTTATAGTCCCTGTTATTTGTTCTTTTTCTTTTCTTTTATTTACTCACTTTAGCCAGCAGTTGCTTACAAGTATTTCAGCCTTGTGTTGCTTATAAAAAGCGTCATTGCATTTGTGGTTTTACTGATAGGTGCGTTTGTTGATTCATAAAATTGCAAAAACAAAACTACAACAAACTACTTACTTGAGCTTCATCAATACGATATATTCGGACAGTCCAAGTAGCTAAAAAATTATTTTAACAGAAATTAAGAAAGTTTGCCAGGATTAGGTTCGCAACGATTTCAAATAAGCAAATAATTTTAGACTCAAATTCTCTAATAGGTGTCATTTGTGGAACGAATTAAAAATGACTCGACATTACAAGTAAGAACTTTTGTGCCTTGTGAAAAGATTCAGGGGTTTGCTCATGATCTATTATTCAGGCATTGCTATGTCGAATCACGAAGTATCGATTTAGTATCCATTTGGAATAGAATGCGGTTAAGTAGACTAAACTGGTCGCCAGCCTGTGAGAAATTCACAGGATTTCAGCTTGATGGGTCTCACTAGTTTGACTAGAATTACTGCATGTCATAAACAGGCTATTCGGCTAGCATTTGGGGCAGAATACGGGTAGTGACAAGGAAGGTTGGCAGTATGAACGATGCAATGGTGAAAATACATTTAAAACTATATTACGCTTACCATCAAGAAAACACCATTCTTCGGTGAGTTTAGAGTTAAACATATCCTAATATAAAAACATATATGATTAGTTAGAAAACATAACGGAAAAAAAAGGCAGAAACTTGTTCTTAAACTTGCGTAATATACTTATTCGCTTTTGTCACTTAAATTAAGTTTTTAAATTCTCATTTTTACAAAAAATTTTGATTGATTGTCAGAAAGTCTTTAAGGGGTTTAAATTTTTTATATGTATTTAATTTGCCAAGATAGTCAATAAAGACAAAAAAAAATTTTAAAATTAATTTTTCTCGTTGATTCTTAGAACTCCAAAATCTTCAGTAGTAAAATAAGAAAGACGCTTATAGAAAAAAAAATCTGTCAACCCCTGTATGTCATTACAACAATACTTACTCCAGTGATATTCATTGTTTGCAATTTTTTGCGCATGTCATCCAGCTGCCAGTCAGGATCAACTTCCAAAGAGCACATTTCAGTGACAACTGCCTTAATTTCATCAATGTCATATTTAATGAGAGAATCGTACTGAGTAAAATTCAAATAGAACAACTTGGTACGAATGGATTTCGGTGTGATCAATTGCTCTTGCGATTGATGGTAAGATGTATGGTGAGGCTATTTGAAAATCACAGAAAATTATATATTAAGAAGTACAGAAGGCATCATTATACGAAGAGTGACAAACAAAAAAAAAACAAAAAAAGATATCCTTACTTTTTTCTTGGCTATCATATTAGATTGATTACGTTGTTTAATTTGTATGCGAGAAGGGTTCAATCGGCACGGTTCACCATCAACTTGCATTGATATTTTATTGTTCGTAGTCAAGATGGCGGATTGACACTGATAAATACGAATACCGTGTCCACCTACTTGTGTTGCAAGCTGAAAATAATAATACAGAAAATAAAAATGCATTAAAAGTGAAAAAAAAAATACCAACAGTATTTTCCAACTTCGGTGTTTCTTTTGCTGAGATGTACTGGGAGTCAACGTAAAATGCAATGTAGGAAACGAATTAAATGTGAAAAAGAAGGCATTAAGATACACATACCATTGATTTGGACGTCAGACCGATTATCTCTAAATAACCATCGTTACAACTTTGCGGCAAGAATTCCTGAAATCAGAAGATAACTTGATACTTTGGGAAAATGTTTCAGTGAAAGCTAGTCAAATCAAAATTAAGAGGATAGATAGTAAGTACTACAGTATCATTAAGGGCTGAAGATATAATATTTGCTGATGCATAACAAAACGCACATGTCAAAAATTTCTAATCACACACACCACCTTTTTATAGGTTCAGAAATTTTTTAAATTGTAAATTTAACATTCATGTTTCATAAGATAAGTTATATAGTGGAATGTGTAGCTGAGAGGGATTTCTTTCTTTCCTAGCACACATAATTTTTCCATATTACTCCAAACTTCATGAAGACATACTTCGCTATTAGGATTTCCCCATGGACTAGTGCCAGCACTATATCTAAAACAAGAACGTAAACATTTTACAAGCTGGTCAGTAGCCATCTTGATGAAGAAAGACCAATGACAAACATTTAACACATGTAGGAGAAGTAAGCACAAACTTACGAGGATATATTTAAAAATATTAAACAAAGTGGTTTTAATTCGCGTATTTTTTCAATAAGTTCACACCCATCACACTAAAAGAAATATAATAAATATAATATTAATAAAATACAAAAGATTCTTAATAACTGTGAACTCGAACCCTTGAAAACTAAATATGCTAACCGTGGTTTTTGTCCAATAGGTGAACGATGCGAGAAATTAACGCAATAATGTTACAGCACACCCTTTTTTATTGCCTTCTATTTCGAACTGTTCCTTATCTCAAACACGTCCTTCAATCCCTTAGAAATTTTCCTATTTAATCACTTTCGCTCAACTTACTGTAGTATCAACAAATACCTCGACCCCCGATTGCCTTAATGTTAATAATTTCTAGGCCCCTCGGTTTTAAGAATTTCACCAAAGTTTTTCGTTCTCTTCCACGCAAGCAGACAGGGAAAGAAATGTTGAAGATTTGAAGCTAGCGTGACAATCATATAACAGTGGCAACTCTATCAATAAAAAAAGAAAACAAATATGTTGCTGTAAACTTACCAAGAGACTATGAATACATTTATATAAATCCTTGTTTTTTCTTTTCATTAGCGACTCACTACCTAACTAAACAGGAAAAAAAATTCACTTTAGAAATGAGTTCTTTACATCCAGGAGGTTAAGGAGAGACCTTCTTGACTCCTTGATTACACACCATGACGAAAAAAATATGAAGTTGATGTAACAACAAACCTTGCCATAAAAGTATAAATTCTTTAAACGACTTGTGAATCTTTCAGGATTTGCCTCTAAGAAAAAATAAGAATCGACTGTTTAAATATACCATACTAAACTTAAGAAGTAACTTCTATCGCTACAGAGTGGCCACTTGTATTTAAAGAGTAAATTGTGATGCCTTTCTAGAAGTGATAGGTTCAACAACAAAAGAAGAAACTTTATTGAAAAAAAACCTGATGACTAAAAAAATAGACTTTTACAAAAAATAGAAAAATTATTTTCCAGATTTTTTGTTATTTTTCTAACATAAGTTTTCCCAGTAAATCGCACTTTTAGAAGAAGTTTCAGAAAGTGTTCAGAATACTTAAAGTTAGTGACCACCCTGTAATATCTAGGTAAGGTTAAGTAAAATAAACAAACCTCTGGATTCATGAAATTCCAAACAGACATCAGCATCTGCACCGATACTGTAATAGTTGTTCATCACGGATAGTGGAAGCTGTACAAAAACGAATAAAATATATCTTTAAATTATAAAAAGAAAAAAGAAATTTAATAGCACGCCCATATCCATAAAAGTTTTTATGCAATTTTTACGGATGAAAACGAATTCAAATATTATTGCAAGATGATAAACAGTGAAGAGCAAGGATGCTAAACATACATTTAAAATTACTTTTCAACGAAACACTAACGGTATATTATCAACACAAATTCAAATTGCTATGCTTTAAAAGATTCGTGGTGAAACTCACAAATATACATCGACAGTTGCCTTGTAAAATTAACGTCAGTGAAGGCGAACTTGTATAAATCAGAGTAATGTTTTTCTAACATGAAAATTAGGAGCATTTCGACTAGTTTAATTTTGTGAAGTATGGCTTTTTAGTTTTCTTACGTAAATATATCTTTTAAAAATCGACAGAAAATTAAACTCGGTTAAAGAATCCAAAAAGAACATAGATTTCGAGATAGCATTAAATTTCTTCTTTCTGTAAATTAAGTTAATATCTTATTAAATTTTAATCCAATTGTGTTTCTAGGCAAGTTACTATAAAGATTGGCAAACCCAGTCAGTTTAAACGGCCCACGCGAAAATAATTTTAATTTCTTTACGATTTTTTCTTAAAGTAATGAATACGAAAGAGAAGGTCATTTAAAAATTTCGCTCGGAACAAAAATATCAACACGGGGGTGGCGGGCAGAACAAAATAAATATGTTTAATTGCACAGAAAAACTTTCATAACCATGCTATAACTAAGCAAACAAACTGGTATCTCATAGACGCAACACAAACATACCCTCGCCACAGAATTGTCGTCGCTTGGATCAGTTTCGACGGGTGCGTTACGATTGGGTTGTACATCTATATCCCACCTGGAAACAAATAATAAAGAATCACAAAATGTTATACATGAAGATGAATCGAAACCAACACAAGCGCAATGACGTGTAAATTTGTTTACTAAGAAAGTGTATACCTATAATCAGTTGAATTAAACAGCGCGCTGAGAGTGTTAAGTGCAACAATAAAGTGTAAATACCTATCAAGTCTTTGCACTTCACCTTCCTCGATGTGACTAAGAATTTTACTAAGTGGCTCATCAGTGTAGCCCTGAGAAGAAATGAACAAGGAAACACATGAATAAAATCATAAATCCTCTATTCCCAGAACATTGCAGTCTTAATTTGCACAAGAGTTTTAACAAATTTTTCAGAAGAAGGGTGGTTAATTTACGGAAGGGTATAAAGGCACCTACCCCGCCCCAGCCGAGAAATCTTGCAAGATCATTTCCAGTTCCAAGGGGGAGAACTGCAACGGCGGGTGGAGGATTGATTTTTAATCGGTCGATTTCAGATAAAATCCAGCCAACCTAAAATTAGATTTAATCGCCAGACGTAACAATGCTGACGCACAAGAAACTCAAATATAAAAAACACAGATTCTAATTAAAAATTAGCTTATCGATTTGTTAAAAATTACAGACATTTTTAACAAATAAAAGACATATAATTCCATACGTCAGAAGTGTTTTGTAAGTTAATGAATTTACCGTTCCGTCGCCCCCACATACTAATATGCGAAGATTAGGCACTTTGCGATACAGATCAAGGCTGAAACAAAAAATAAACATGCATGAGATTCACAGCAGATAATTTTCGAAAATTGGAATTTCTGGACAGCTATTTGTTATTTTTAAAAGTTAAAGTAAAATTTAAAAGTAAAAAAAAATGTAGTAGATTTCAATTAACTAAATCTAGCTAACCAAAGGAAATTTGCATAGACCCTCATTAAAATGTTTGAAGAGAAAATATGTTTTCACGCCAGAACTTTATATAGCGTTTCTGCTTACCGAAGGGAAAGGGGTCTCTATTTTGTTTGTTCAAACATTATCCTTTTTCACCTCTTCAATAATTCAAACATTTATCCAACTTACCTTTGGTCGGATGGAGGCGTATAATAAACAGCCGTTGTTTAGGGGGAATAAATCAAAAGGAAGTTTAACCGTAAGATAGGGAGATGATTCAAAATTTGCAGGATACCATAGGATATAAGTAATCCCTACGTTTTCCAGATTAAACATATAACTGTAATAATATATAAATTATGCAGTATATTTTTTTCTCTGTTTAACCGCAATATCGATGTATCTAGTATATTGTAACATGAATAATGACCACGGGCTAAAATAATTTTCTCACAAAATATATGCTTACCCAAACCTAGGTCCACCATGTGACAAATCAAACACCTAAAAAAAGAAATTAAAAATACATGTAAGCGAAGGACATCGTCACCAAAAGAGAAATGTTTTAGTTGTATTCCAAACGCAAAATTATACCTGTCTTGGATTTAATATGTATTGATATTTTTCTAAAATTCTAGCACCCTAAAAAAGAAAAAAATGTCCTTGCATAACATTCTCAAATGACTAAAACGATTAAAAATACAACATAGTACTGTTGTTACAAAATAGATTATTTCAATTCTTTTATCACCAAGCAGGTCACTACATGAGCCCAGATGATCAGCTTAGAAGAAACATTTGATAAAACTGTCTCAGACGCAAATTTCATGAAAATAACAACACACAAATTCTGAGATCAAAATAGGTAGTCAAATTTGTACTGTTATGAAGTATATTAAGTGGTATTTTTATTCTAGTTTTGCGGAAAGCCTAAGTTCTAAAAATGAGAAAAAACATTAAATTTTCATTTATATTGTCATAGGTATACAAAAGAAGAAATAAGTTCGTAACACCAGTAGACGCACACATGCAAATGGATTTTTTTTTACTTTTTCATCATAAAATGCATAAGAAATATAAAAATTCTAAATTAGGTGAGAGAGACCATGCAGGAAAAATGTTTTTGGAATACACATAAATGGTGTATTATAATAATTATGTGATTCTTTGACAAGAAAAAAGGATGTTTGCCTTTTTTTTTGAGGAGATATGAGAAGGCTTTTTGATTTGCAAAAGGATTAAGGATATTTACGAAGGCGTGCGAACCCTGGAATATACATGACACAAAGATTACATGCTTTACATTTGCATCAACAATAATTCATAAATATATGGATTATAGGTTGTGTATATATGTTCGGTGTGATTATCGAGGTGAAAATTGTAAAAGCCAGATTTTACACCCCAACTCAAATAAGCATCCCTTTTTTCATAAGAGACCCCAGGTGTACTGTTTGTTTAGCTCTCCTTTTAAATATGCAATCCAGGCTTTTTAATTAACGAACGATGATTGGCACAGGAAGAGGTAACTTAATTTACCACGGCTACAGTTATGTCGCTACCTAACTGTAGACATTTTTTTCTTCAACAAATAAATTGTTGTTAACTAGACATTATTATACACATTTTTTTCCTTAATAAAAATTCCATTTTTTTATCCAACTAAATAAACAAAACTAATTTTATCATCTAATTTACATATCTCAATAAAAACTAAAACACCCACCTGGTTACCACCGCTTTTTGGATTAACGAAGACAAGTAAAGGAATTTTCAACTTATCTTCAATCGGTTTGATCTATAAAAAAATTTTTTCTTAACACCCACTTTTATTTTGCTGTGTCATCATGACTTTGGTAAAAAGTGCAACCAAACAGAAATGTTGGAAGTAAGGCTCATGGTATTTTCAAACTTACAACAAATGCTCGTCGTTCTTTACTGGAATGTCTTCTAGTTGATGGCCTGCCACCTCTTCTATTGTTTATTTGTGAATACTAGGAACCAAAAATTGACAAAAAGCTTTAAAAATCATCAGATGTTACCGAATAGGTATCTAATTCACACTACAGGGTGCATAAAAATGTCAATTTTTCCTAAATAATTTAAGGTAAACATATTCACCTTTCTTGGGGGTAATTTAACAATCCAAGATGGCGATAATATCAGGTTTTTATGTATACCCATGTCGCATTGGGATTCTGATAAAAATGTATTTGAACATTCTGGTTTCATGTGATATGCTCGTTTACACCAGGAACAATTTACAGCAATATAATCTTTTTGAGTTTTATACGACAACATTGATTGAAAAGCTTTTCCACATGAATCACACCGACCATCTAGTTTTCGTCGGCGAACAATATGATGAGGTGGATTTGTCTAATGAAAAAAGTAAATTAAGAATAATGATGCTAAAATCAAATACAGCCACATCAGGGACTTTTGAGGAATCACTTTTTTTTCAACAAAAGGTATGCTTTTATTAGTAAGATATTATTATACATATAAGATATACTTTACAAAAAATATTAATATTTTGTGTACTTCTTTTAACAATCATTAAAACCTGCTCCTCCACACAATCTGTACAAGCTGACACACAGATTTAAAATGTTACAATTCTAGCAGATTCCAGGACAATTTGGGAGGATTAGGGGTCACAATTTAGGATAAATCACTCAAAAATATACAAAAACCATTCGATATTTTAGGAGATCTTGACAAGGCGGGGAAGCACACTTTCTTATAATTAATCGAGCCTTTTTTTAGCATACATACTGATTAATCGTTTCACAAAACGTGATAATAAAAAAGAACTACTTGGAACTAAAAAAGAATACATGTCAGGCTAAAAGATTTTAGGAATCATTATTTTTGTTCCATATTTTAGGTAATTAGAACATTTTACAAGAATCCTGCTTTTTTAGGTTATTCAGAAGATTTTAGGAGGTGTGGCCACCCTGTGACACTGACCCAAAATAATAAATAATTTTCTGAAACTGCCCATAACATAGATTTTTAAATATAAGCAATCATTAAGCACAACAACATTTTTTAGTAATTCTCTTTAAAATCATTAGCGCATTCGGCTTGTAATCATCATGTTTCAGGTTCGAGTCCCCATTTTGGCGCATTTTAAATGTATTGTTGTCAGCCCATTTGGAGCAATATACTGGCCATAAATCAGCTAGTTCGTCAGGCAAGCAAGTTAGAGCAATGCTAAATGTATCTCTGGCAGTAATGTAACACAGTTAAAGTACAGAGAAAGAACTAGCTGTTAGGAGTCCAACTTTCCGTTACTTACTTAATCATTGCTTCCTATTTGTCAACGGTTGTTGATCATTTCAATCAAGTTGACCATTTTCGTTTAAGTGGAGACCCACCTTAAAATAAACCTTACCTCAACACCACCTTTTGGTGCAGCTTCTCGAAACGTTAGTTTACATTTTATTTGATGTATCTACAAATAGATTTTTAAAATTCTCGATTATTATATGAAGAATGATACCAAAAAACATTCATTTAAACCTATCCCTTTCAAGAAAAAGAAAATCACGTTTGTAAGAAGAAAACAGGTAGCAAATTTAGAAAACTTGGAGAAAAGATTGCTATAAAAACCCATTTTACTTAGTATTTGTAAATTGTTCAGATGTATGGTATTAATGATTATAGTGTGATTCTTCCTACATTGCCTCTTTTAGAAGAAGATATCTGGATAGAGCATTTAACATTCTAAATGTGGTTAAAAACTCTCTCATTGCAGCATGAACAACAGGAATAGAAGCAAAAGTTTTCAATTGCGACATGAAATCCAAAACAAAATCAAGAGGCAAGGGGAATTTTTGAAAATGAAGTCTCATGGGAAAATTTGAAGGTGGAGGTGGTGTCTATATCATTACTGAAGAAGTCTAGCAAACTTACCCTTTCCAGTTGCTCAATACACTTTTGATGAGCAACTACTTTACAAACTGTACATTTTTTGCGAGGGCCGGTTTTCTAAACATATCAAAACATAAATATATGTAGCAAAACTTGGGAGAATTAGGAATAAAAATATAGGGTAGAAAAACACAAAGTGAACAATAATTATTAACCAAAGTAACCGTTCTCCATACCTTACAATCTTGACTAACAAAACAACCTGATGCATCTGTTTCTATCCATATGTGTGCACCATTTATCGCATGTACTGCCCAGTCAACTTTATTTGGAAAGATTTGTTTGCGTGCATCATGAATCCATTTTTCACTCTGATCGACTGTTGAAGTTGTTCCATGAGGCATGGACATAGCCTTTCTGTGAAAAGAAAAAAAAACACAGATGGTAATATGTAAGCAACACAAAAAAATATAGAAAATTACCCTATTGTTAAAAAATTGAGAAAAAATTTACACAGGGTTACTATATCTGTTTAACTAAGTATCTAAATGGATTTTGCATCTAGTTTACATGCTAGAAAGGATTCTCAAATTCTGATGCCTAAAAATGCTTTCTTATTCTTGATGATTACAAATCCTGAAGAAAATGTAGTTCTTAGAGTCCTTTTAGTATTTCAGTATATAAGTTTAACAAATCTTTATTTTCTGCTACAGCTCTTTTTACAGTCAAGGGCTGCAATAGATTTACTACTATTATAAAGACAGATTATTACTATTATAAGTCGGAAATGCAATCTAGGCAAAGTGAGAACTTTGAAGACTGGATACCCGCCCTCCCTACAAGAAGTCTAGATACGCTACTGATTTCAAACTAACAATAAGCAAAATATCATGTTTAACAGAGGAACATGTAAATATGACATGCCGCAAGACAAATGACACACATATATAGATACGAAGTGCATCAAAAGTTCCAAAGGTTACAAAATAAAAAGAGATACATAAAATATAAATACTATAAAAATACTGTAACCAAATAATCGCAACAGTCTTACTCATATTTAACATCCTTTAACTTTGTAACACCTGAACTTTCTTTCAAAACATCTGCAGTAGACTGAAATTTCCCAAAAAGCCGTTTAGCAAGGCGAGGAGATGGTTTTTTTAAATTATCGTTACCCTCACTTCTTAAAGGAGGTGATAGTGTCTGACCTAACAATCGCTTAGTAATTCTTGGGGAAGATTGTGGTGAGTTCTTCTTGCGATATATTTGCAAGGCTGCATCGTCTAATGTTAGTGGTGAAACTGCAAGAGTTTCGTTCAACCTCTTTGGCAAAGTGGGTGAAGAATGTCTACGTTCAGAATTCTGAGGCAAGGGTATGTAAAACTTATTATTTGCCATTGTATCAATAATAATAAACAACAGTATCTATGTACTTTATGTACTCTGTAACATTATGTGGAGTCCAATTACATTACACTGTAAAATGTAAAAACTGTCTTTATAAATAATAACACTTTCCACTCTTTGTCATATCAACAATAAAAAAAACATCTACAGTCAGTTTACTAACTTAACAAAAAACTCAAAAGTAATTATGTCTTTTTAGTATGTATGTGTGCATTATAATTGTGTTATTCATGTCATTATGTCAACATACTCATTGAAGCAAGAAATAATAGACCTATTAGCTTTCATTGTATTACTAACTTTCTAAATATGCATCAATTAAGTCATTATATTCTTTAACAAGCACTGACATGAGCTGGACAAAAAATATAAATTCTTTTATTAACAACTCAACATCCACAGAAGAATAAAGTCAAACTTAAAAAGTAAACAGTAAAGTATTCCAGCTTGGGAAAGATGATTAATGTAAAATTTGATTAAGCCAATGTATGCTTAGGTGTAGGGAGAAATATTCTGCCCACTACATAAACATTATTTACTTATGCAACACAATAATTTAATAGGCTACTAAGATCCCACACATTAATCAAAGAATGATAGAAACTGGACCTGACATTGCAAAAAGTAATTGAAATAAAAATGCAACAATAAAAAACTGTGATGCTAGACACCAAAACATCTAAGGTATGTCTTAAATTATTTTACTTTATGTATAATGGTAAAGTTTCTGGTAAATAAAGAGTCACATTGTTAGCAAGGTACTAAAATAACAAAAAAGTTAAAGAAACAAAATAAAACAAAAAACATTTGGAAGTAAATAATAAAAAGATTGTAAACAAAAGAAAAAAATAATTCGTAGAATTATTTTTGTTTTATATAAGTCAAAACAGGATAGAAGTGGGCAGTGAAATATCCTAGAAGAATAGTAAACAAATTTTATGAATTTATGTTTAAAAAACAGGATTTTATGGGTTAGCTAGCTAGAAAAGATTAAAAACATAAAAAGAGAAAAATCGTACTGACTCTATGTTGCATCTATATTTTTTTTAGACTTCTTTTTTCAACCAAATGTTTAAAGGAATAGATAATTCTCTGTAAATTACTTTTATAATATGTTTTTTTAATTTTTTATTCAATGAAGAATTATTCTGTACTAATATCAAAACCATTCTATTGCACCTTAAACAATAGTAAAAAGAAAAATGAATTTAATATCACAGGAAACCTAACACTTGAAACACTTTAGCATTCTTCAAGGTGGAGTTATCCTCTTGCAGCATATTCAGCAAAAAGAAACCAACATACAAAAAACCATAAAAAGTAATAACTTATTCACAAAGAACAAATTTAAGTAGGTCTGGGAATTTATTATCAGTACCAACCTATCAGAAGAAAGCCATCCAATTCTTTTTTGCATTTCCTTCACGAATACAAAACATTGGAAAAGGCTAACTTAATCCAATTTCTTAAAAACACCCATTGGCCAGTTTATGCTGTTTGTGCTGCTCTTATCCCAACATGTTCTTTTATTTTAAAATGAAAAAACAAAACTCAATGAAAGCCTATACGCAGCATATGTTTAATATCGCTTAAATTCACTACCAAAACATACAGACAAGAAAAACACTAATCTAGAGGGTGATTTGTATTGTTTTTAAACACAAATGTTTTTGTTCAGCTTTCTTTTAGTTAGAGAAGTTATAGATGTTGAATAAAACTATTACAATTTATTATTAGTCCACCTACGCACTGTTCAAATATCTAGCAATTAACTTTATTCTGCAATTTTCACACATGGTTTCCTCATGAACTACAAACCTCATAAAATAATACAATGAAAGTATGATGAAAAACACGACTTTGAAGAAAAGTACAGTGTAATGGATTTACGTATTACTGGTTTGGATGGAGGTACTTAAAAATGGAAACAGAAGTTGCTTCAAAAATGGAAACACCAGTACAACAATGAATAAAAAATAAAAACCATATTAGGAACAATCTGCTCTGAAGGTAGCTTTATTAAATATTCATCACTTATTTCACTGGCAGAAAATTGTTTTTTTGTAATGTTCACACTGTTTTCATCTCAATCTAACTTTTTTTTATAATATTGAGATACAGTATAATACGAGTCTAATATTAGACACTTTATTTTCTATTAAAATAGATGGAAAGACAAATGAAATATATCCACTTTTAATATGTTTGTAGCCATGGTTTTTATGTGATGTTAAGCCAAATATTCTAATTTAAAAACTGTAGCATCCTATCTTCCCAAACACAAAGAATATGAAATATTTATTCCTGCATTTTAGTTGATGTTACTGCAAACATGTGTAAAATCTACTTAATAAATCCCAAGTTTATAAAAAATTATTTAAAATTTAAAAACTTAGTGTATAAGCCTTGAAACTAAAATGCCAGAATTTTAGAGAGTTCTTGTTTTTTGATCAATATATTTTTGTACGAAATTGGTTAAGATTGACAGATGAAATATTGTACGAAATAGTAAACACACGGCAAAATATTTCAGGATGGTATTGCTGGATAGTATTGAAGCGTTATTAACGTAAAAGTGGGTTAAAGGAGTAATGCAACCAGGGAATATGCTACATGATTATAAATAATGTTAATAAAAGAAGTATATACAATGAAAATTTGAAAAAAAACAACTCACCACTTGAGAAGATAATTCACAATAACATTTTTAGTTAAAAAAGGAAGGGTCATCAAAAGACTAAAACATTTTTGAGTATTTGTGTTATTGTGTAAAGTTTAAAATTGACAACAAATTCGTAATAACATTAAATACAGAAAAATAAATAGATTTTATTCACTTTTAAGAATTTTTTAATAACCCACCTCACTTTTTGCAAACCCTGTTCCTTAAAAACAAAACAAAACAAAATAGCATTTGAATTATTTCTAAGAAAAAAAAAACAGGATAAATAATGCAGCAACACACACACCACTGCATTTTAAATGAAAGAAAGGTGTTGAAACATCAATGATTTATGAAAAGATTACGTGTACATAATTGAGCTGTTGTTGCAGAGTTAAATGCAATACATTTTGAGCACGTTTACAAAAATACTGGATTTTTGATGTAGAGCTTTCATTTGAGATTATTAGGTTAAAATTAAAATTATTTGGTATTCTTACAAGAAATAGAAAGAGCAAACAAAAGCAAAAAGCAAACAATCAAAAACTTTTAGCAACATAACATACTTGTTTTATTAGCCACACAACATCTCTTCTTAAAACACAAAAAAATTAAACAAATGGACAAAACAAGCAAACAAACAAACAAACAAACAAAAAAACAAACAAACAAATAAATAAATAAAGAAAGAACAGACAAACAACAACACTGCCTATCTGGGATAGGTTTGCAGTCAACACTACATGTTTTTACAGTTTGCTTCAAGAATATAAACGACTTCAAATTATACATCATATCACCCACGATATTCCTACTGATTGTAAATAATTTATAAATTTTCATTTTTCAGTGATTTTTTTATTATGGAAAGTGTTGTGTGCAAAATAGAATTTCCAAGGCTTAGCTAAATCATAAAAGATTCAATTGGAAGGGAACTATTGTGATGTGGGCAGTAGTGAGGCAAGATGTAAACAAATTGATAATAAATGATACACAATCTCAACACCTACTTGCAGCAATATGGAAATGCCTATAATAATTCTTCAAATTTGAAAACAATCAAAAATCATAAAGGAAAGATATGCAGGATTCGTATAGTCTGACCTTTCTCATAAACTAAATATTTCAGGGTTTCATTGATTAATAGAAATAACGAATGGAAAAGTAAATACAAGAAACAAACTAAAGATAAGCCTAATTCTAATAAAAAATATTTGTTCCCAGTAAAGAATAGCGTGGGGGAAAACAGTTTCTTAGATACTTCTTCACAACAGTTGATATATATCAATAATCTGTAGGCGTTTAATTGAACCTTCTTTGCAAAAAAAAACCAAAAACCTTTTAAAAAAAATTAGTTTAAAAATTTGACAAAATAATAAATTTTATTGTTAGTTCTGTTTTTCTGCTGGACGAGTTAACAATTTACCAATAGATTGCTCACCATAGTTCTTAGAATGAGCACATTAAAAACATATCTGACAAAACAGCCACCAAGTACTATTTTTGCCAGAGCATTTCCTTTTTTTACAAATAAAAAGTTAATACAGGTTTTGAATTAGGGCTGAAAAAATAAAAAAAAAAAAACAACAATTTTTAGCCAAAGCCTTGATTTCTTCCTTGTGTTATAGCCAGGTATGTTCATCACCACGTTTAAAACAAACAAAAAAAAATCCTTATAATATTACTAGCCAAGACCCTGTGTCTTTACCATTTCTAGTTGGTCATTTCTTTTTTTTTGAAATAATTTCTCTTACACTAAGTCTGGCAGTTAACATTATTAAACACTAGCCGTATTCCTATGGAAAAATCCACTGAATGTCTCATTTAATCCGTGTAAGGGATAACAAAGAAACACATACAACACAGTAATTTGGATTTTTTTAAGTCACAATCTGCATTATTCTATATTTATACCCGCTAACACAAAACATTTAAAAATATAAGCAGGTGCAACAAAAAAAAAAAAAAAAATAAAAAAGATAAAAAATTTGCTGAAACTATATACTTGCTTTGCCATGCCAGAAGTACACCCGGAGAATAGTATACTAGACAAAAAATCCAACATATTTCGTTAAGTCTTACAAAAAGGGTTATTACAAAACTTCCCCAATTTACAGTTTGTAATAAATCATACCAAATCAGCTATTCAGTCCATTGCATACAGCATCCGTCCCAAAATTTTACTCAAAATATAAGAAATCAATAGTTAACAACAAATAAAAGAGATATATAAAAACTTGAATCATTTCAGTATATTGCATTGTACAGTAATAATTTAATGCAAAATAATCAAAGAACAGATTGCCTTACAGACCCAAACTCATAATCAAGAAAATCAAATTATTTTGATTTTACGTGTCAGGAAAACAGTACAAACATGCTGTGCATGATAACAATGCAGCGTTTTCGAATTTAGGAATTGAATATATTTCAAACAATTGAAATGTAAAAGATGTAAACATTGATTTAAAGGGGAACTCCAATAAAAATCACATTTTTTTTTTCTTTTTATATATATTCAGAAATGCATAAAAAATTTTGAAAAAAACTTACTTTACTTGTTTTCCTCATTTAAAATTGTTGTACTAGCCTTCACATATTGAATTTTTTTTCTCATAAAAAAACAGACAGGCCCAACATCTATTAGGACTGGACCTGATTATAAATAATGACGTTGTGCAGAAACTTTGAGCGAGTACAAAGTGAGTACAGAGAATATTCACATTAGTTTACATTAAATTGCTTGTTTTTGTATGTACTTTACCTTTAAATCTTAAAAAAATGGATAGTTGTTCTGCGTTTGGATGTATCAATCGATCAGAGAAGTGTAAAGAAGTTAGTTTTCACAGAATCCCGTCTTTGAAAAAGAAAGAACCCAAACAAAAATGGATCAAAAAATACGTCATGAAAATCTAGCCAGCTATCAAAGGTTTTATATTTGTTCGTTGCACCTCACTGATAGTTCTTTTAAAAGAGAACTCCAGGAAATAAAGTTTCATGAAATATTGCCAATTCGTAAAAAAGCCTTTTAGCTAGTCAACGCGGTCGAAGATTCTCATTTCTTCTTTTCATACTATATACTCGATTATAGTTTGCATCCACACAACACAACCAAATAATGTTTTGTACATTTTTATATTAAAAAGCAGAACATTATATCAATTTTCAATACAAACACCGATAAAAAAATTATCTAGTTAGACATGTTTTCTTCGTAGCGCTCGACACTTTCTATTCTTTGTCTTTCAAAAAAGAAGCTTTTTTGATGGAAGGACCTGACAGATTTTTTCAGGGGGTAAATGTCCCCATTTTCTTTTACTCTTTGTTAATGTTCATGCTGCATGCAATGCAGATAACACAGTTTCTAAAACAGCTTTGTTAAAACAACCACTTGAAAATCAGTAGCTTCTGTAACGCATGACCTACGATAATGATAAGAGTGATTTTTATTTATACAATACTAATACCCCTGTTTTACCAACTTATCATGACACGAACATTATTCAATCTTTTGATCACGTATTTTAATGGTTCTCCATCACAGAGAATATTTTAACATTACATAAATTTGTTTCCTTTTGTGTGCAAAAAAGCACGTGCAGAGGAAAGACATTGCTGAATGGTGAAATAAAAATAAGTTAGCTTGTAAAGTAAGAAACTTTATACATCTACTGCATTATTAATTTTTCCCTCGTAAGACACAAGAGGTTCGGAGTCGTATAGCTGTAGCTTTGTAAAGTCTTTTACAAAGCTATAGCTATACGACTGTCTAAAGAGTTTTATCTGATTCTAAGCTTTCTAAGTTATAATCTTCTTTCTAAGTTATATCTTCTAATCAACGAACAATGCAAACAGTAAGTAAACAAAACTTTTAGAAGGCGAGCCGCCAGACTTTCTGTACAATGTGACATATGCTTATTTATTGGGACCTAGTCCTCTCGGTTTACGCGACCTTGAAAAATTTTTTGAAATTAAAGATGTTTCCAGACGCGGTAAAGGTATAAATTAAGATTATTAACGACTGTTGCAGGTTAATTTTGATATACTTATGTATTGTCTTACCAAAATAACATTTTTTCAAAAAAAAATAATTTACTGGAGTGCCCTTTTAAGTTTGTTTACATTTAGGTTTATTATAACGACATCAACTTTGAATCACCCACTTCATAGCGTTAAAAACAGTTACAATGGAAAAATTTCTTTTACAGTTTCTATAAATTCTTTTCTGGGATATACACGCCGTATTTTATAAGAATAGTGTGTTTTGGTTTCAGCCTCAATGTTCCTAACTTTTTTGACAAATCCTATCCTCATTATTCTCAATATATTTTTACCATGATAATAGGTTGCTATAGGTTGCTATAGGCTAATGGCAAATTCTGCTACATGTAACAGCCCATTGCTTTGGACAAAGCAATAAAAAAGTAAACTTCTATTCAATTTTATGCATCATACAAATTTTTATATTTAGAACAAACAATCAATCTTACACATATTCTTAGGATATTCTAAACTTTTGACCCATTGTTTGTAGTATATTCTTACAAAAAAAGTGCTTAAAGAAAATATTTTCCAGGTCAATACACAACAAAGAACTTAATATTTAAGGGGAAATTTAGCTCTGGAAGTTAAAACGACTAAAAAATCATTATACACCTAAATTCATTCAGGGTTTGGATTAGAAAAGTAAAGTCGGTTTGCAAAAATTTCGGCACTCTGTAACTAAGTAAGCCACCTAGATGTGGCCTGGGAACACCTTAGATCAATTACCATTTTTCTATCGCCACTCTTTGTTCTTAGGCTTTTAAAACGCGATCTAAAAAGCATTTCTATTGTCGGTTTTCATTCTTAAACTTTTAAAATGCGACCTAAAAAAGCTTTGCTATCGCCACTTAAAAATATTCGATTCGCACTTTTATCATTTTCTTCTCAAACAGATTCGCAAAAATGGCATTTCCTTTCGCAAATTGCAAACTGCTAATTCGAACCCTGTCATTTCTTTACCAGATAATCTAAACAACACACCTGCTTTTTTTGCTTTCTCAGTAGGTTTTCTTTATCCCCAAAAGACAAATGTATACAATTGCCTGATACATTTTCAATCTGTTCTCTTTGTGACATTATATTATCATACGTTTCTCTTCCCTTTGAAAAATATACTTGCTCGACAACAACAATTTTGTTTTTTACATTTTAGATTCGAATTATATTTATATTCGAATGTGATAGCTTTTTTTAAAAAGTAAGCAACCTTTGTCCCAGAACACAAAAATGGAAAATATAAAAGAACAAAAAAGCTTTAAGCTAACCTAAGGATGAGTAATATTGGCATGCTTTCTTTGAAAAAACTTTTTTCTGGGTTAATTTGAAAAAAAGACAACCTCCTTCATTTCGTTTTTTTTTAGATGATAAACAACTTGTTTCCGTGAGATATGGCACGCACATGGTAAACCAGGTATAAAATTAAATAATTCTAACTACAACGACCCCATACAACTTTAAAAAAAATAAAAATAAACCCCTGTTTGGCAATAAGTTTAGTAAAGCGTAGCGTAACGCCACGCTTTGAGGAGACAATGCATGAGTAATAAGAAAGTGACCTATGATTTTTGTGCCGTGAACTCACATAGTCACTCACACAAGCGTATATAAGATGATAAAAAATTCCACTAGTGAAACCATAGTAGTCATAGTACTGTCAGCCGAGCCCTTTCATGAAAATCAAAAATGCAATGACTTGAGTACAAAGAGAATTATTGACATAAAATTTGTTATGGGATGCCTTTAGATCAATGTAAAGGAACTAGCACAAAAATAGTTTGTGAGCCTGTGTATTTGTTAAGAAAGTTTAAGACCAAATAAGCTGGTCATTATCATTTTAGGCCAGCTGTTGATGAAGTTGCTTGTTTTTAAGCTAGCTATACTTTTACAATTAACCATGATTATGGCAGGTAACACTACAGTAACAATATGTTTTAGGTAGGTTCTTAACCTTATGAAGGTGCAGGGTAATTCAGAAAGATAAAACGAAAGTACATTCTTGGTCCCTAGGTAAAGCTAATAACATCAAAATAAATACATTCGAGATTTGTTTGTAGCTAAAAAAGGTGAATATAAAAAGTTATAACTAAAATTAAAATTAAAAATAAAAAAAGGAAAAAAGAAGCAGACAACAAGAAAATATACAATAAGAAATGGTCGCACCTGGATAAAAACATGAAGAGCTGTACAAAAATATGAAAGACATGCTGCAGACAATTGTTGTTACCAAGCAATTTCCATTGCGTTTTAAACACTCTCACCTATGCAGTGTGAATGAATTAGTAACTAGTGCATAACATAATTTATACCCAGTCTTGATAAATAAAATATATTGAACTGAAATTTAACTGCTTATAAGTGAAGAAAACAGTAAACACAAAAAAGTGCAGAAGGGTCTTTCATTGCAGTATTTTCCCAATATTTAATTTGCTTACTTCAAAATCATTAAAAAAATCTCAATGAAATTGAAGTTATTGGCGAATCTGTAAAAGTTTAAACTCATCTGTTTAGGATTTGTAGTTCAAGTGAACCTAGCAGATTCACAATGATTTACAAACAATGTTCTGCTGCTAGCGTTATTAGCAGTTTCAATAAACATAAATAAACACAGTTTATTGTATGTGACAAGTTATGTTGTGTATAAGATATGCCTAGACACTATAAGACAAAAGTAAAAATATAAATATTAAAGATGTGTATAACCTTTTTCTCTATCATGATGAAACTTTAATTTATTCTTTATTTCAAATTTCCCATTGACACAATCCTAAAAACCTAACTATAACTTTTATTGTTAAAATTAAGAGAAAGTGAAAGCTATTCGTGTTTTATTAAAATAAATAAAAAGAAAGTTGTGAATTAAGAACTGCAAGTTTAAACCCTCACTTCTTACAAATCACTTTTTCCACCAGTGATTGGTAAAAACTGCCATATCCTTCTTTAATTACAAAATGACTGGCACATTAACTGACAGGATTTTCCAAAGTCACACTGGACCACACTGAAAAAACACAAAACAAATCATCTAAAGATCCACTTCTACGTAATAGTTTTAAAACGGAAATTTTTTATCCGTTTTTCTCAACCTACAATGTCAAAACGAATAAATTTTTAGAATTTTCACCATCATATTATACTAAAGTTATTCAGATAAATGGGTTTCCGTCAGTTTCTATTAGTAAATTTATACAGATTCAAGCAATTAGTACAGATTCAAACAAATCCGGAAAAAAATCATTTTTCATCATTCTCATACTGTATCTGTATAAATTTAGTGTAAAAATCTAGTGTAAACACAATCCACATAAATTTCTATTTTTAGTAACTTGACTAATAAATCCGCTCAAGTGTAAACGCAGTATAAATCAACAAAGAATAAGAAAATTTAAAGTTCGATTCTCTTTTGCAAATTTATATTATATACTAGTTGTTAGCCTGTAAAAAATACACACATGATTTGGTTCTGCCAGGCATCACAATCATGGAAAATTTTGTATTATGCTTTTGCTGTTCAGTACGTACACATTCAATGTGTTTTTAGCAAATATGGGTATTATTAAAAAGACTTGTGATGAAAAACTTTTCATATTTTTTTGGAAAAGTACGATTTGGCAGGCATTAATTCTCGCAAACAGGCTGTCACAGATTTGTGACAGTTATAAAAAGTTTAAAAAGTTTGTTGGGTACGTAGTAATGGTTAGTAATAACTACTGTTAAAACAAGTCAAGCAGAAAGAAGTATTTAAATATCAATTTTAGTTTTGAAAAAATGTATAAGATTGCAGTAGTCAGTAAGATGGTGAGCCAAATCGGTGCAACTAATTCTACAAAAATGGGTCCAAATTTAGGTTATATTAATCTAAATCTGCTAAAAAGAGAGCATCAACTTGAAACACTTGAAGCACAAACAAAAATTATATTATTAAAAGTCATTATTTTTAACAGTAATTAACATGGTGATCACTAGTAGCTGTACTAATTTTTCCAGAAATTGCACGAATCTTTTTTGATTTTAGAACGTGGACAATTTGCCAATTCAAAGCAGTTGTACTTCTTAACTGCAGGGTAAGAAACATGACAAGGTTTGGTTCAATAACGCACTGTTTAAGGTCAGTATAATGTAGCATGTACACCCAGCGCTGTCATTGTTCCCATAGGACTGAAATTTAACAAAAGAGTTACACCAATTATAAATTAGGTTGCGCGTACCATGTGACTTTGATGATAAGATTATTTCATTTATCATGTAGTAAAAATTTAAGCCTAGGTTTTTGCATATTACAGGAGATCGGGCAAATCCTAGGTGATTCTAGGAGCATGTGTCACCCTACATAAGATAGGCTTAGTGCCATCCAAAGTTTCACAACGATATGGAGATGTTTTTAATAAAATTAATGTGCCAACATCATTTCCATTTCACAGGTTATACCCACAGCCTTTGTTCGTGCATATACAATTTGGTTCACTCCATCTTAAAATGACATAAAACAGCTCTAGATACCTTGGCTTCATGTCTACTAAGAAGTTATTTCTTTTCACCGCTTTTTTTCCCATCATTGTTTTATTAATTTAGATCAAATTTTTGCATAAAAATGTTGTGTTAAACCTGTTATCAATCTGGAAATAATGTAATACATACCTATTGACATTTGGTATTGGAAAGGTATGCTGACTGGCATCAAAAACAAACAGCAAGCCGTTAGTTTGTGCACCCATTATTAACGTACAACGTGATAATAAAGCAACCTTACAAGTTTACACTGTTTAATTTTTACTTTATTTTGTTTTGTTGGATAATTTCACCACATCTAATATTTCAGGACGAAAAACTATGAGCAGCCATATCTTTCACAAAAAAATAATTTAAAAAATAAAAATGTTGAGAAAGAAAAATTCTCGATACTCAGTTGCAAATTGCATTTCTTTTAAATGAGGAATATTTCTCCATTAATATTTGATGAAGACTTTATTAAAAACTTTAAGAAGTTTATTGATCCTCTAATTTATCTATTGTGATCATAAACTATAGGTTTTGCCTTACTATGGACCTTGAATAAATTGAGTTATCTACATTTCTATAAGAAAAACACAAAGACATTAAACAAGTCTAAGACTTTTTTCACCTTTAAAAAGGATTCTTTGCATAAACATTTTTTCGTTTGAAAATAAAAAACTTGTTCCTATAGGCACAATAATACGTCTCTGACTATTTTGAAAACACTCACACAAGTAAACAACACTATGATTGGAACTGATATAAAATTGGTAAATTTTAAATTACATGACATTTTAAGCTTTGGAACAAATTTGGAACAAATTGATTTTAAAAATTTCCCACAAGCATTATATTTCACAAGCATCATTATGCATATCAAATTTATCAATGTTCACTGACTTGGGTTATTTCAGTATAAGTTGATAATGTACTAATTGATAATGACATCAGCATTATACCTCTTGATATAACTGGTCCCTTATTGTGAGCATGTTTAAAATTTAAAAATCAGCATTTTTGCAGGGTATTGGCAAATTGAATGTTGCTTATAAATATTTTGCACTAAACTGTATGCTACGTTATTGTTGTAAAAAGTGCAAAGGAGCTTCTGATTTTCCACAGAAAATATGCATAGCAGTGGTAAAAATAATGTATCTCTGATATTTTTTACCATAACTTTTCCCCAATATTTTCTATCAGGTATCTGCTGGGTTTGAATTGAATTTTTATTTCTGTAAATGAAATAAACAAAAGTGAATTTGAATAAAAAGGATAAGGTCATAACAGGTTAGGGCCATGACAATAACATTACAAAAAATGCTTTTAACTTGCTATCAATAATAAACAGAAATACATCATTTAAAGTTTAAATTAAAGTATTTTGGCCTTTTTTTTACTTAACACTTTTTTGATAAAATACTGTGATCCCTTAAACAAATTTCCCTTACAAGACTGTTTTAGCCAACTGTTAAATTATACATACCCAGAACGTTTCCATATTCTCATGGTTTCTTAACCATGGAGTTCTTTAAAATATTACTTCTTAAAAAAAACGAACAAAGAATCAAACACAGCAACACCACAAGCCAAACAGAAATGTTAACAACCAATTTTTAAACTGAATAAACAATTATCAGTTTTCAATTAAAAGAAAATTAACTTACAATATGGTCTTTCTCTTTTTTTGTTATTTTTTATCAACTCTGAGTTTTTCTTTGTACAAACATTAAAGACTTGATAAAACTTTGTGTTTTTATTTACAAAGAAGATGTTAAAACTTTGGTTCCTTTTTCTCAACTCTGCCTATGATTTTTTTTTTTAAAAAACTTTGTTTACAATACTCTCAAAAGATTGTTAACATAAGACCATATTAAGTGCTTTAAGAAAAAACAGAAATAAATAAATTAATAAAATATATAAAAGTATATTCAAAGTTCAATTTTAGTAAAACACAAGAAAGAATGCAGGTTTGATCACAAAAACGCCCGCTACAAACCTATTTAAATGTTAATACCAATCTATTCAACGGTTTATTCAACTTTCAATACAATGATCACAGATTATAACATGATTCATGCTACCTTCATATATAAACATTACTTAACCAACAAAAATAGACAAGGAGTTGATAATTAACTCTTTTTTTTATTTGTTTCCCTTTTTTATATTTGTTTACATCGCTATTACTGCAATGCTGTATGCAGAGGATTACAACATAAACAGAAAAAACTACAGCTTCAGGGTAAATAAACAAAGGTAAAGAAAACCCAAAAATATCCAATTCAATTTAAAGCCTTATTTTGACATCACAGCTGTCAAAAATATTTTAAAAATATACCTTTTCTTTATTTACAGAACCTTAAATGTTTTTCTTTTACTAGTTTTAATTTACAAAAAAAATTGTGATCTTTTTTACAAAGAAATCAGAAAGTAAACAAACTATATACTACTATACATAGCAACTAGAGAATGGTATTCAACAGAAAAGAACCTCTGAACATTAGATTAACTTATGTCTATTAAACTTAGAATTCTTTCTTTCTTTGCATAAGAATGTATGCAGTATGTAGCAAAGCTATGCTTTTTTAGTACCACATTTAAAAAAACCTGAGAAGGGGTAGAATTTACAGTGCATGTTGGTACTTATAAGAAGTTTATAACTAAGTTGTTAAACATTCATGAATACAACACATAAAATAAACATGCTTTTACCTCAGTTTCTCATGAATCCGTTTCATCTTTTTATGACATAATATTACTTTTAAAATAGTTTCCTATAATTAAGTAATTTATCTGTTGCTCCTATATACAGCTATATAAAAAAAGGAAAACAGTGTGTACATATTACACGTGGAAAAGTATCCAAGTAAAAAAAGAAATTAATAACAGAAATGGAAACGAAAATGTGAATAATTAAAAACATGAAAAGCTTTTTATGCAAGCTTTTTTGCAATACAATACAAGAATTCAATGAATGACCTAGATGGATTCTATAAAACGCCTGGTCAGTTAATTTTCTTTCATTTCCTTCAGATTTTTTAAAAGAAAAACAGACATTGTACTGTATAAATTCTTAAAGCTCTTTTAAAATGATATCTTTAGCTTTTTATTCAAGGGAGCATAATCAACAATTGCATTAAAACAACTTTCTATAGTTTTATTACAAACATCTCACAGCTTTTATTATAACGACTATGAAAAACGTAATTACTCTGACTTCTTTTTAAAAATGCATGCATCAGTCACCAGCAGCTGAATAATGTGGTCTGCTTTGACTTTCTATTTACATGTGATAAGTTTATTACAGAATATCTGTAAAAACCTTCTATTAAAAATATTATCAGGCAAATTATGTATATTTTGTATAAATGCATCTTTATTACAAAACAAAACAACACGTTCCCAGGAGGCTAATTAAGTAAAAAATTTAAAATTAATGTGAACTGATGTTTATGACAGTTTATGAAAGGAGGAAAATTGCTTTTCACCATGGAAGTTTATGGGCTAATATGATTTTGCTTAGTTTGTGCTGTTCTAAATAGGTATCTATAGAATACAAGAAACCATAGCAACCATCACCCCATGCAGTGGGTTATTAGTGGTTTCATATCAATAATTAGATGAAAGAAACTGCTAATTACTATTGTAAGAAACAAGTTAACTTATTGAGCAGGGAGTTAGAAAAAAGGTGAGTGAATGCCTTAACACAAATCCTTTTGAATGCATTTGTCTGGTTAATGAACAGTTCTATCTAGATAGATTTTAACTATGTAAACTGCAAGTCACTAGAATATTTTGCTTTGTATTTTTTCCTTTTTTAATAAAGCTGTTAGTAGAATGTCATCACGTGTTATTATGCCTTAAATCAACATTTTACTCTTAGGTCATATCTGTTTTACTATTATGTATTATTAAAGGGAAACAGAATTACCGAAACATAAATAAAGAGATGTTGAAATATGTATGAACTAAAAAAAATATATCCTTACTTGTACTGCATCCAAAGAGGTACGCTTCTCACTTTAGCTTTTGATACTGCTTTCTTCATATTGACAAGAGAGAATCTTAATACCGGACCGTCAATAATTCCTTAAAATTTTCTATATCCACAAGGACATACTAGTTGATGACGATACAGAATTTTGTGGAGTTTTATTTTCTATATAGACATTCCTTAACACTCCAACAGCATCGTAAAAAAAGAAACAATTTTATGTTTAATGTGAAAAAACATCATCAATAAGTTTTAATAAAATGATCCTAAAAGCTCTACAATAACAAAGTAAACTGAAGAGATCAAAACAAAAGGATAAAAACAGTAATAAACAAACATGAAAGGAAAGCAGACACATCACATTTTCAACAATAATAACACCCACGCATATGTACACCACAAAAGCTTGTTAGTACTGCTCACTTTCTTTGTGGGTAGATTTCGACACTGTTTTTTGAGTGTTACGAAATTATTAAAAATAACATAGAGAAAGTGAAAGTAGAAAGGGGCAAGAAAAGGCAAGACTTAATATTAACACAAAAATACATAGGTATAATTATAACAAAAATAATGTTTATTAAATATAGGCATAATTGTAATTTAATGCAACCAAATTTTTTAAGCTGTTGAAGAATGAAATTAACAATAAAATTTTCATATTTTCAGCAAAATTCACCCATTTTTGAAAATACTGATTTGTAAATACAATACATTTCGAAAAGAAATGAGTAAATATAAGTTGTTTACACGGCATGCTGAAAAATGTCAGCAACCAACACTAGTATATTTTTAACTTCCGTTACTTAGAATACGTTAAGAGAAGTGACACTAAACCACGAAAAATATCTAGAACATAATAGGGTAAGAGAGATCTTTACATCTCAATTTGACATGTAAAAATATGACCACATAAAAACCAAAGAGAAAAAAGGAAGCAAATACTTGTGCCATTCTTATTATTTCTTACTTTAAAGCTTAACAAAATTCTTAATTATATACATTCTCAGGAGAAATAGGGAAATAAAATGTGTGATCACAAGCACAAAGCTATGCCATAATGTCCTTAACTTGTGTTAATTTAAAGCTTTTATGACAATATGGTTGTTTACAGGATCAAGGTAACAATGTACCTTTAAAACCAGATAAAAACATAAAATATAGTAAGAAAAACATTGTGAACATTATATTCCAAAAACCTTATTTGCTGAAACAACCTTCATTTTCTTATTACAAATTTCACAATCAACCAAATGACCAAAAAAAATATTCGCTTTTGTATGGATGTTGACAGTAGTAGTCAGAAGAAACTGTTGTTATAAAAATGCTGATTTGAATACTATTTTTAAATTTAACTTTAACACAAGTAAACATGTGTGTGAGACTGAGAATGGTGTTTATCGTGTGCTAACAATAAATTAGCTGTCACTAAAACCTTCTAATATTTTAGTGTTTATTTCTTCGTCCATGGCACAAAAACAACAGAGTTCGAAAAATTTATGCCATATCATACTCTGTAACCAGCAAAAACTAGTATGCATATTGTATAGTGAAAATTCTAGACCGGTACTAATCTGTCAGAGAGTTATCATTCCACATTACAGGTATGGTTTGCAAGGCTTATGTCAGAAGTGAAATATGAGCTGTGAATAGAAAGTTTATACAATATTTCACTCCAGGGCTTTGCAAATTTGCACAACAATTTTCATACAAGCAAACTTGTATGCTCAATAATTAACTTTAGCCTTCACTGCTTTTTTTCTTAACATTCTTACAACTTTAACTTAGATTTATTATGTACAAAATACAATATTGGTGGTGCATATTTGGCATTTTATAATGGCACCTATATCAAAACTGTTTTGATAAATTAGTTTTATCATTGGTGATACAGATGAGCTAATTAAGAATTTTATCATATTAAATGAATTTGAAATTGTTTACTTGTCTAAATTCTATTGCAGGATGTGCATGTTATTTTGTGTATGGTACTAGATTACCACAGTCACAAAGAAGAAACAGCAAAACAAAATATACATAAGCTATAATAAACACTTGACATTTTGTGTTTAATATAGTGTAAGATGTGTTTTTATAGTAAAAAGCTTTAAAGACCTTATCTTTAAACTTAAATATCCCTATACTTTTAATCAACTATTGAAATGCAGTTGTTACTGAGTTATTGAAAAAACTTGCTGATTCTACAAAATTAAATAATGAGGCTTGCTTCACACAACAGTTTTCTGAAATTATAAATGGCATAGCAAGTCGACTCACAAATACTATTAATCAAACTTGAATCCATCAAGAAAAGGTCCACTCATATTTTTGGATGTAAAAAACAGTTAAAACATACAGACTAGAAATGGTAGCCTTTCCTGTCTTAATTTGCAAGTGATTTGAAGGCCTCGCAACTTAGCAAAAAGCACCCATGGCTATCAGTCATGGGGGAGCCATTGCTCTTGCTCACGCAAAGGCTCGCACAATTCTGGGCAATGGGAAACTAGGCAAAGGCTCGCACAATTCTGGGCAATGGGAAACTAGCTGTGCCAATATCTGCTTCCCCAATTCCACAAAAAGTTTTTCTGGCTGAGCAATATCTACATGGATATCAATGCTTTCTTTTTTATTATTTGCAGACAAATAACCAAAATATATAAAAAAGGTAAAAAATAGTAAGATAAGATAGATAAGAAGAATTTGTAAAATCAATATGCTTTTTATCAATAATCAATAAAACATTTCCTAAAAAAACAATTTATTTTCACGAAGCTTTTCGTAATCTAAGTTACATTATCAAGTCACTTGAATATTATTTTGGCAATTTGCTGTGTCTTTGTTTAATATGTTTAAAAGCACAGAAGTGTTGCTGTATCAAATTTAACAAATGCAAAAAGTACCTTGGCAAATAACTGCTGAGACAAACAAGATTTACCCAGACATTTACTTCAGCAATGGTGGATTGCTAATATAAATTGATGAGGTAAATTGACAGGACTGGATCATTGATATTTTGTATTTACTGTCAATTAGTTTTTACAGTGTCCTTGTTCCCTGGTTAACGAATCAAACTCGTTTTTTTGTAATTTTATAAAAAAATTACATTTATCAAAAGTTACTTACTTCCTATTGCAGTCCTAAAAATTTAGTCCCTGTAACTCTATTGAAGGCTGTCGATCTAACCCTGTGAAATTTGTATATAACGGAAATTGTTCAAGCCAACAGGCTTTTTAATATTATTAGTCTAATTTATTTAAATTATTTATTTCACAAATACTATTTTGGTTTTCAGCTGTTAGTAAAAACTATCTAATGTATTAAAAATTTGTAGCCTTTGTGTTCAGTGCTTAAGACCTGATATGCGCTTATCTACAAGTGTTTATACAAACTTTTTTTATTTTTTTATTTTCGTTTCTTTTATTTCTTTTTACCACTGTTTTTGAAAATGAAATTAATTATTAATAAGGGGAACAGATTTTGCACAGTAATCTCCCCTTTTTTACTCAGTTTTTAAATCCCACTGCAGAACTTCCTGCCAGATGACTGCATTTTTATCAAATAAAAAATTTAGTAATCCAAAAGCAAATAAGCCAAAAGTATTATATTAAATATCATTTTTTATTGTAGTATCAGCAGTAAAAAATGCTTGAAAGCTCAGAAGCCTTAATCTTCTTTTAACCCAATTCATTAGAAATAGCCATTTTAGGCTCTTTACCACTCCCTGGAAATTTATTAATTTTTGTTTTTAAAAAAACTAGTTCCAAAATGCAAATACCTTCCTCAGACTTTATTTGTTTATGCTGAGTGTGTTACTTCTTCTTACTGTTGTTCAACTTCATTTTCTTTAAAAGTTTATATTTAAAATATTAACTTTTGTGACTTTCTATATTTCTATAATAGCTGTTGCCTGTCAGTCGGTTTGAAACCAGGCCAAATATGCATGAAAGCTTTAAACTTTTAGAAAAATTGGACCGATTTAACTTTTTAGATTAATCGAAAGGTTCTTAACCAACCAAAATGCTTAAAATCTCTACACCAAATGTGCGTCAAAAATTGTGAGTTTCTATATTAAAAATGAACATTACTAGGGGATGTTTAAAAACATCATGTCTTCAAAAAAGGATAAAAAAGAATTCAACAAGATTTTTATCAGCAAATGGATGTTGGAAGATGTGCTCTGGAGCACATTAGTAGAAGACATGGGATGTCGATCGGAAGAAAATTAAAACAATCTTCTTCTCACTCTAACCAAAATTACACACTCCTAAATTAGGTCTTTTCCATAGCCATTTTTTGTCCAAATACAAGGTTTCCAACATTTTCTTGAATTTGCAGTTTTATTGAAAGAAAAATATCAAAAATCTGTTCCTGTGTATCACCTGTCAAGTTTCGATTTAAATTTAATGCTCAATATAATTTGATAAATCAAATTCGATTAATCGGATTGCGTATCATTGCTATTACACCTCTTAAAATTATATATGGAACTCATTTTTGTGGTTTACATAGGCTTGTTTTATGACAGTTTGTTTTAAGTGAAAATATACGTCTGCATTTTTATATAATAAGAGGCAAATCTGAAAAGCCTGTATCAACCTGAAAAATATTTCTTTCTTCAAAATTCAAACTAAACATCAATGTCCTAAGGTGAAATTGAATATAAAATGTTAAAAAATTTGGCTGGCAGAAAGTTTCAGGTTAGTTAGTTAGGTTAGTTTCAGGATTTTCTTTAAAGTGTTCTAGAGTGTATAAAGTGTACTTGCATTTTCATGACTAAGTTCAAATAAGAATGGGATTGATAATTGGGAAGGTTTTTCTCTGATACTTTGAATGATATGCAGTAATGATTCAAACGTTTTTCCTTTATTTATAATACCTCTTGACTAATATTCAAACATTGAGTAAATTTTAGTGGCTACCATGAATGTAAAGTTTGGAAAATAAAATATTGTATATAATTGAATTTCATGGTTTCCATGTAACTTCTTTTGTAACTTGATTTTTCCACAAAGCCACAATTTTTTTACATGTTAGTAGGCCTGGTGTTGAGTGCATTTTACTTGCTCCCACATATTATTCAATACTCATTGAATATGTTTGTATCCTTTTTTTAATTTTACACATCTTAACATGAATCCAGTAAATCACAGGAATGCACATTATAAGATTGTATAATATTGTTTTTTGCTAGAAAAACAACTCATCATCAAAGAGAAAATGTGTGGATATCACTTAAATTAAGAGAACAGATATGGCCGTAAATCACAATTTATGCAAAGCGTTACGAATTTTTTTTGACTATTTTTGTAAAAAAAGCTTAAAATGTAAGTCAGAAAAAATCACACAAAACTATGGAAAATGCATCACATGGAAGGTTAACTATGGTACAGCCCTATCAAGTTTCCTACATATCTTGTTTTTTTTTATTTTGGCGTTTTATATGGCTGACTTACATAGGCATAAACACATATTTGGGGTTAGTTTTTTACAAACTCTACTAACTCCGTAAATTTCAGCTTATTTTATCAATCTATAATTCACAATTATGGCACATAATACAAAAAGTGTTGTCTTAAAAATGTCACAATTTTT
The DNA here is from genome assembly GCF_029227915.1 of Hydractinia symbiolongicarpus. Classification (NCBI taxonomy): domain Eukaryota; kingdom Metazoa; phylum Cnidaria; class Hydrozoa; order Anthoathecata; family Hydractiniidae; genus Hydractinia; species Hydractinia symbiolongicarpus. The sequence goes on along the minus strand of NC_079882.1, from coordinate 4,610,589 downwards.
TGACAGTGATCTTGTATTACATTTTTGTACAATTCCAAGCAATTATACAAATTGTTAAAGACATATATTAATCTTTTAATGCTTCTGTGCAAATGAAATTGTTAAGAAAAAATGCTGACTTCAGTCTTCTAGTCTCTTTATGACGTTAAAATTGATGGCTATGTTTGTTATAGGAATGATCGGAATAGACGAGGTAGGGGTGTTCTAATTTTTGTTAATGAAAACTTGGATAGCCACCTTTTGAAACACCTTTACTTCGAAAATGTTGAATCACTATGGGTGAAAGTGTGCCTGAAAAAAACTAAACCTATTTACGTGTGTGGGGTTTACAGGCCCTGGAGGTAGTGATTTGCAGAGTACCGAAAACCTGTGTACTCATTTTAAACAGTGTTTTAACAAGCTCCCAAAAGAAAAAGAAGTTTTTATTTTGGGAGATTTTAACTGCAACATGCTTTCAAAATATGCTCTTTCCTCCAAAATAAAGGAATTATGCTCCACTCTTTTCCTAAAACAACATATTACGGAGCCAACTCGTGTTACTGAAAATAGTAGCACTCTTATAGACTTGATACTTTCTAACAGTTCTTGTATTTCGAAAACTCTTTTCCACAGAAACTGCAGTAGTCGATGTCTCTGATTTTATTCTTACTGAGCTCGACCAACATAACTTTGTTTGTGCTGTGCTCATTGACCTTAAAAAAGCTTTTGACACTGTTGATCATAAAATTTTGTTAAAAAAACTATGGTGTTTTGGCATCAGAGATGCTGCCTTTGACTGGTTCGAGTCCTACTTAACGGGCCAAATGCAGCTGACTCTTGTAAACGACACAGGATCAGATCTGCTTCATAAAGACTCTTTTGGGGTGCCGCAGGGATCTGTGTTGGGGCCCCTGCTCTTTCTTTTGTATATTGATGACTTAAAATCTGTCATCAATTCAAACTACCACCATCTATATGCAGATGATACAATAATTATTTCGTCTCATAAAAACTTGGATACCCTTGTCTCCCAGGTTGAGTTAGAACTTTCGCAAGTCGACCTCTGGCTGAATAATAACAAAATGACTATTTATACGGAGAAAACTGAAACAATCTTTTTCAGCAACCACAGCCAGTTAAAAAAAGTTGAGAACAAAACTATCAACTATATGGGTATTCCTTTGAAGAGGAGCGAAAAAGTTAAATATCTTGGGGTAACATTTGATCAAAAAATGCAATGGGAAAAGCACATTAATGACATAAATAGAAAAATACTAATTAAATATTCTAAAATTAGAACCATTGCATCCTGTTCAACACCTCACACAAAAAACCTTTTAATTAATGCAATTGTCATGCCATATTTCAACTACTGCTCCTCGGCATGGGCTTGTGCCACCCAAGGTAGATTGGGAAAACTAGAAAAACGATTAAAATGTGTCCGTACCTTTCTTGGGAAAGAGAGGGAATATTCAATGAATAATTTACTCATCAAAAACGATGCCATATTAGTTTTCAAAGCCATGAATCACATTGCTCCTGATTACATGCGCTCAAAATTCCTTTTGACAAAAAACTGCCATAATCATCAAACAACAGGAGCTTCAAAAAACAGGTTCACACTTCCCTTGGTCAACACGGAATTTGGCAAAAAAGCCTTCCCATTTAGAGCTGCAAAAGTGTGGAATAATCTTCCAGACCAAGTGACCTGTGATGGAAGTCTGCTATCGTTTAAGACTTCCATCTCTAATGTATTTGGCAAATTCTAATGGAGATCACTTTTTAACTTTTTAATTTTTGTTTTTTATTCTTTTTCTTTTCAATTTTCACAGATTATAAATGTTACTATGTTTGATTGAGCTGAGGCAGTCTAAGGTTTATCATTTTTTGTTTCTTTTTTGTTCTAGTGGCCCCCAGTGGAAACAATCCATAACTATAGGTTTTTGTGATTTTCTGGGCTAGCCACTTTAAATATTTATTATTATTATTATTATTATTATTATTATTATTATTATTATTATTATTATTATTATTATTATTATTATTATTATTATTATTATTATTATTATTATTATTATTATTATTATTATTATTATTATTATTATTATTATTATTATTTCTACAGAGTTGTCACCAAATATTTTAGGAAACAGATCATATGGTCACAACCTGTATGTTTTTAAATAAAAGGCAAGGTACCTGGTTAGCACAACTGGCCTAAAAATTACTGATGACAGATAATGTCAAATTTGACAGATACATTATATATAATATAATTCTATCAAACTCCCTAGTAGAAATAATCCACTAGTTGTGGATTTTTTAAATAATTTTTTAAATAATGTGTCCGTATTCCGTTAAATAAGACTTGTAAAACATATAAAATAAGATAATGGTGAAATTAATTTTAAAATCTTAAAATTTAAAACCTTCCAATATATATAATAAAGAGTAGGGAGAATGAGCTTACATAACAATAAAAATAGAGCTGTTTTAAAGACTGATGTTACTATTTTCCCAAATGACGCTTTTCTGTTTTGAGTTATTGGCCAACCGTTTTGAACAAAATGTTAAAAAAAATTTATTCGTAAAATGCTATAAAAATGTAAAGTAAGCGAAGATTCTACCTACCTTACCTAATATTGTTGTCTTTATTAGTAGTTATATAGATCACATATAAAGAAAATTATTCTTTATCTTAAATGCAAAACTATTGTTAAAAATATTATGAAAAATAGACCAAAAACAGCATCTTTTTAAAAAAGAAAAAAATAATACATTTATATAAACCATCTGTGGTTTGAACACAAGGTGTATATTTGTATGAATGGTAATGTAAAGCTTTTAAGCTAATACATAATTCAATAAATTATTTTTTCTCTGTGAATATACACATGAAATCGACACTTGCAATGAAAGAGATTATTGTAGAGATATGAAACTTCAAAGAGGAAAAAAAATTACTTAAAAATTTATGTATATATATTTTATGTGCATATATTTTCATATATATATATATATGTATATATATCTTATTTGTTATATTTCTTTTTATTTAGATATTTGAACCACCATAAAGCAACAAGCAATATCTTTTAACAACCATGTCCCATAATAACAATACAAAATTATTTTTTACTATACATAACAATCAAGTATGACCACTTACTCGTAGGATGATGACTTCTGTAGACGGTATTGTTTGACATTACGCTGCTCTGCTTTCTTGGTATCTGGATTCAATTCATCACAGTTTTTACCTTCTCTATTATTATTTAAGTTTATTTCTGTTGAAGATTTCATTGAAGAGCTATGTAGATGAAGATTTAGTCATTTTAACTAAAAATATAAAATTTTATTCAATAATGCAGCATGATATTAAATACTGTATATAAAGCAAAAACTTTGTTAAGAATTTACATGTAATATAATGTAAAATACTATATTTTTGTTCATGTTCATATGGAATAGATTTGTTATCAGTTTTTCAAAGGTATAGTAAATACCTCATAATCAGGATGGTTAATTATCATTCTTGTGGGTAGGGTTACGTCAGATATATAACAATCTTGTACTAAGGATTTACATCCTTTTATAATTTTAAGTTATTATGTGTATATGAAATACTTTTTGTGCATGGACATCAATTTCCATGACAATATTATATTTTTTTATTGAGCTACAACATCACAAACAGAAAAAAAACTTGATATATAATTTTATTTATATAGCTATGTTTATACCTTGTGAGTTAAACACGCAATCCATAAATAACCTAAAAGCAAGTGCAAAATAATAGTTTTCCACTGTATGTATACATATACATTTAATAACACAAAAAGCATTTGACTGAAAATATATTATAGTAGCAATATATATTTATATTGATATATTAGAAATATCACATGTATATCTACAGCAGTCAGTGGCTAGTGTTATTGCAGAAAAAAAACATTCAAATCGCTTAAAAATAAAAACCTAAGCAAGCTGTTAGCTAGCAAGACAAATTTTTATTATTACAAAAACAAGAAATTCATCCTGAAGGCACAGTAAAAAGAAAGTTGGCAAATTTTTATTGTCTTCTCGCTTTTTCTTTTAATTACTTTCTAAGATAGCCAGCTATGTGATCACAAAAGTATTCTTTTCACACTTTTTGTTTACATACTTTTTTTAAATTTTCTTTTCAAATTCTTTGTGTGAGAAGTTGCTAAATAATTTTCAATAAGTTGATAATTAAAGAAAAAACTATTTTCATTGTCTTTCTTCTAGAAGAGGTTTCGTTTTATTTACAAAAGAGAGGAAAAATACGTTGCTAGCTAAAAAAGTTGTTGCAACTTTCCTCGGAATGGCTCATCGCAGAAGATTCATTGAATTCCCAGGGTCTAAAATCGAGGGGTTAAGGCTTGGGGTAAAATTATAAGCGGTGCGGTGCGGTGCGGAATACCCTCTGCTGGTCAGCAAGCTGTTCGCCCAAATATTGTTTTAAAAATTACAGTACTTTTTTTCTTAATTATTACAATCAACGATATATGCACCTTATCAGGAAAAAACGTTGGCCGGAAATTTTTGTGCGTGGCAGTTGTCGTCTGTATATTTTGCATATTATTTCGTTTACTTGACAAACAAGGATGCCCGAAAGAGGAAATTGTTCTCTGGTTTTAAAATAAACAATAAGTTTGGTTGGTCAAATTCTAAATAAAAAGTTTGTTGTTAAAGTAATTACTTCTCAAAAGTTAAAAAAATATATGCAGTAAGAAAGTATTTAAACTAAATGTGTTTTTATATTATTTGCATATACAGGCTCAGGTTGAGTAAAAAAAAATAAGCGTATGGTATACATACCATTGAGCTTTCCCCCAGTTGCACTGAATCGATATTGACTGTAATATTTAGGACTACTTTCACAAACTTCAAGGTAGCTTAATGATTGAGCAGTTGAAGTTTTATTGAACAAAAAATCATGTTTTGCTTACCTTTTTAAACTAAAATTATTCGTATTCTGTCTGGAAAAAAACAAGTGTGGTAACCAAAATCTATCAGGTTAATTTTTCTTTACATAAGCATATCGCAAGCATAATCTTCTGAACCTTTTTACAAAATTAGGAGCCTGATTTCGAAAAATTATGAACTTTTTCTCTCAAAATCATCTTCTCCGAAATTGAACTTTTTGATGAAGTGTTTTTCTTACTTTCGCCTGAAGATTTTTATTTTTGTTGTGCGAGTTTGATCTTTCAAACGCCCATACTGCAGAAAAATATCACCTCACCGTGAGCATGTTTCTTCCAAAACAAACATCAAGATTTTAAAGGTTAATTAATATATCGTATGCGTTTTTTCTTAAAACCCTTTAACACTCTGGAAGAAACACATATTTTACATTTAAAACTCTACATTCGTGTTAAGTTAGTTAAAGTGATATACCGACTTTGCAATATCATCATGATATATATAATTGTTATTAATGCATAATTAACAACAACAAGAAGCCCTGGGTGCTATAAGAATTTCCGCTCGCTACCAAAATATTTGATAAAAACCTGCTAATTGACAAGTGACATTACATCTTACAACAAACGCAAACAAAACGAAACGTGTCATAATAAACTCACACTTTAAAAGAAACTGCGAACAAAAATTATAGCCTATCATTCATGGTTAAAAGTCTTCCGATTGAAACGTTTATGGTCTTAAACGGCATTTAGTTGAGAGAAAAGAAATTTTGATGCCACCATCATGTTCAGCATACTTTTTTATTAACTGTGCCAAATTTTGTCGAAAATAAAGTAGTTTAAATTTTTGGGCCAATTTTGGCCTAAAATGACATTTCAGGTGGCAAAAAATCAAAATTTTGATGCCACCATCATGTTCAGCATACTTTTTTTATTAAATGTGCCAAATTTTGTCGAAAATAAAGTAGTTTAAATTTTTGGACCAATTTTGGCCTAAAATGACATTTCAGGTGGCCAAAAATCAAAATTTTGATGTCACCATTATGTTCAGCATATTTTTTTGTGATCTGTGCGAAATTTTGTCGAAAATAAAGTAGTTTTAATTTTTGGACCAATTTTTGCCTAAAATGACATTTAGGTGGGCAAAAATCGAAATTTTGATGTCACCATCATGTTCAGCATACTTTTTTTGTTAACTGTGCCAAATTTTGTGAAAAATAAAGTAGTTTTAATTTTTGGACCAATTTTGGCCTAAAATGACATTTAAAGTGGCCAAAAATCGAAATTTTGATGTCACCATCATGTTCAGCATACTTTTTTTGTTAACTGAGCCAAATATTGTGAAAAATAAAGTAGTTTTAATTTTTGGACCAATTTTGGCCTAAAATGACATTTAAGGTGGCCAAAAATCGAAATTTTTATGTCACAATCATGTTCAGCATACTTTTTTTGTTAACTGTGTCAATTTTTTTGGAAAACAAAGTAGTTTTAATTTTTGGACCAATTTTGGCCTAAAATGACATTTAAGGTGGCCAAAAATCGAAATTTTGATGTCACCATCATGTTCAGCATACTTTTTTTGTTAACTGTGCCAAATTTTGTGGAAAATAAAGTAGTTTTAATTTTTGAACCAATTTTGGCCTAAAATGACATTTAGGTAACAAAAAATCAGAGGAACGTGAAATCCCAGGGTCGATTTTTTCTCAAAAAATGCTCCAAAAGAAAAAACGACGGTTTTAAAGAATTTCCTACGCCTTCGGGCGCGGAAATTCAAAAACACGTGCTCTACACACTATTGTAAACAAAAAAAGAAAGTTTATATCTCGTTTCAAAACAACTAGCCCTTTTTATAAAATCAGTCGGGTATACTTTGACCTATATAAGTAATATGCAAGCTTTACGCGTACTTTGAAACTTCTTGCTAAACTTTTTGCATGCAATGTTTATGAACATACATCAGTATATTTCCAGCATATAAGTATCAGTAAATAATTTTACTCGATTTTCATGGAATAAAGAAAGTTCATAATAATTTTTGCGCAAAAAGACTCGGTAGAGCACCTCACTCTCTGATTTTGTTGAAATTCAAAACGATAGGAAAAAGTTGTTTCTCCTTCAAGAACGAACCCATAAAATGTATCTTATACTATGACGTGATTGTAAAAATTGTAAACGTCATGTCAATATACAGCTATAAAAAATGTCAAAAAAATTTATTCTTTCACTATCATTCCAGGTGCTTCTTTCTTTTTTTGCAAAAGTAAAAGTAAAAATAACTCTGAAAGCACTTCAAAATTACGTAAAAGGACGGGGTTTTTTTTTTGCATCTTTTAAAGCAAATTAGGTGTTTTCTGCGAGTTAGCTGTTTGAAAAGGTAAATACACATGCTCCACAAACCTTCCTGTTTATTGACAACCTCGTTTCCAGGGTCTCATTTAGCTTCTTATGTTGGGGAAGGGGAGAAGAAAAAAAAACAATTTTTCTACTTTTTAAATTTTGCGGGAGTAGTGATCACCCTGAAATTTGGCAGTTTTAACACACTTTCCTAAATATCTCTGATTATCGTCAAGCAAACATTTTAAAGCAGTAGTGGAAGTAGAAGTAGTATAAAAGGCGTGGATTCTAAACAATTATTTCACACCGTTGCAAACGTAAACAAGACGTATGATATACGTAAGCGACCTACCAGATTGTGATTTCTGTTACGAAGTTAGGCACGACAAATTTTGCTAATTAGCTAATATTTGTTACACACTATGAATTTATTTTTCAAAATTGATTTGTGAGATCTTCTTGAACGGAAAATTCCTCGTAAATTCAATTTTTAACGGGTCAGTCTGGGGTAAACTGACGGACCGGAAAAAGAAAGAGCACAAGCCTCACCTAAAATTTGCGAAATTCGGTATTTCAGTAGACCCCCACCCCCCCAAAAAAAGAACAAAAAGAACGAGGTATAAGAGAGTCACTCATTGAGAAAAAGCGTCAATCTAAAGTAGACCTTCATATTTCCCCCCTCCGCGATTACATTCTTTTCTACCTTAAAAGGTTGTAAAAGATGAAAAAATATGTTTTTGACTAGACATGTTAATCGCAATTGATAAATTACAGGTAGAAAAAAATATATAAATCATTTGAAGGACCACAAATAACAAAAAAAAAAGACTAAAAGAAACAACCTAAAAAGACATGGATTTAAAAGGTTGGACATTTTTAATGGTTAAAGCACCACCGTATCGAAAGTTAGTCAAAATCTAGCATACACAAACACAATACAATATATTCTATGCATATTCCCATGAGAGCTGCTTGTTGGTTTGTTTATCTAACTAGCGGGTTTTGTTTTAGCTGCAACAACAAACCACGCATACGGGACACATCTTTTGTATTTTTGCTAAATTTAGGATTAAAATCGCAAAACCGAGCTACTTTTTCCCATTCGTTCCCAGGCTTGGTGTCTGTCATTTCTTCAATGAACTGTTCCTGGGCAGCTCGGTTCTCATTTTTCACTTTTTCTAGCTGTTCGTTGTAACGATTATACCAGTCTTCCAGTTCTTTTTTGGCTTTATCATTCCAAGCTTTCCTCGCTTCCACTTCTTCCTCTTCCTGTAACGGAAACAAATTTCACTAGCGCGATAGCAAATGTGAAAGAGCAAAAAGAAAGATGGCGGTTTACTTCGACGCTATCTTCATCATAAACTCGAATATTATTCCATTCTTAATTCTCCGCACTTTAAATTAATTTTTTCTAATATTTTTAAAATTTAAAGAAAATGGATAATTTTACTTTAGAATTAGTTAATAACATTAAGAAATTAAAGCAACAAAGTAAAGACATAGTTCACTACTAATCGAGCCAAGGTGTGCTCATTTGAGTGCAGACTTTCAAATATTTTGTTTGTAGGAATATTTTTATTTATTTAAGGTATCCAGAAAAAGTAAACAAAAAAAATCAAAATCATTCACATTTTCCCTTCTTCATCTGTGATAACGTGAAAAAGTTTAAAAATATATTATTATTATTATTATTATGCCTTCTCAAAGTCCGACAAAACCCTGGTCGCTTATTAAAGTAGCAATAAGCAAACAGTGTAAGGTAAAGGCAAAATGGATGGGATACCAATAATGTAGAAACCATAAAAAACATTTTAAGGTTTGAAGAAAGTTTGAAGATGATCAATATTACCACACTAGTCGATAAAGCCTGTGGAAAAATCCACTTAGGCAAAGAACAAATGACATAGAACTGTCATTTATTTTGATGATGTCAGCACTGTGTAGTTCATATATAAATTATTTTTTTTAGAATTTTGTTAACCCGCATAGCATTTATTGTGAAGAGCTTAAAATGATAAAAAATGTATATGAACATGTACGTTTAAGGAAAAGTTAAGGAGATATATCGTTAAAAAAAAAAATTTTCAGTAATTTGTAACACGTTGCTTCTATTGTGTAGAGCTTGAAACGCTGATAAAGAAAACGTATAGAATAATTCACATTTGACGAACCGTTAAGGAGATACAAAGGTTTATCAAAAGACCCCCTTAAAGTACAAATTTTTTTCTCAAGAAATTTGTGTACATCCATCTACACGATCGTGAAACACTGGTTAAGAAAATGTATAGGATCATGTACTTCTGACAAATGGCTACGGAAATATTGTGATTTAAAAGTTTTTTGATGACGTCATTAACCCCGTTCATTCTGAATCGGATCTGGGACCCAGGTTTGGGAAATTTACCAAAAATTGGTGTCAATAGATTGTTTTAAAGTTTCCCAGTTTGTCTCTGCTTAAATCTTTTTTTACCCAACTTCTTTATTTTTGATCAGTCCTTGATTTTTGTGTGCCAATCATACTTGGTTTTATTATTTATGTAAAAATATATTATATTTATATTTTAATGTCTTTTTATATATTTTAACGGGACACATATTTATAACAGCTTTTAGTTGACATGTATATCAAGGTTGACATGTACAGTTGACATGTATATCAGGGATGGTCACATCTGGATAATATTTATTTTGTGATTTTAAGCTACCTAGCCAGTACCATGCCAGCACTCCAGGGCTCATTTGTTATTAAATAATTAAGTGATGAAGTACAACAGCTACATATATTATTTTTATGTAGCTAGCTGCACAAAATATTTTTCAAGGCATTCTGTCATTTTAAATAAAAATAGCTAGCTAGTTATTTGGACCTCCCATAACAGTGAACATTCAAGACTTGAGTATATAGCTAGTTAGGTATGCAGGGCATTGCATGTTGGTAAACACGTTTTCACGACACACTGAAACCTATATTTCATAAATAAACTTCTGCATATGCTCAGGTTTCTTTTATCGAACGGGAACCTATTTTTCATAAATAATTTTGTAGATTTTCAGGTTTCTTTTATGAAATAACAAAATTTGGGAGAGTATAGCCAGAAGTAATATTCGCTTAAAGCGTAAACTGTTTCACACTGAGGAGACTTAGTGTAATGTGTTACAAATGCAGTGGAGCGCTTATAGCATTAAAGGTATAATATATTTTTCATAAACCAACATTCACAGGACTTATGAAAAAGATAAAGCCTATTATTACTTCTGCAAAGCAAATACAGTTATTTAGCATTTTTCATTTTGCATAAAAAGTTCCTGTGGATATTTAAAAATTAATTGTGAGTGGCACCAGACTGGGCGATTAGTGCAAAGTAAACGTGTTGCAGATCCAGGTGAACAAAAAAATAACTTTCTAACCACTTTGTATTTATAAGCAAATTCCCACTTTCTCTGAGCTGAATAAGGTATTTGGTCCTAAACCTGGGACACATTTTATCTGTTTGAATTATTTTTAATCCTGAAAATCACTTTGAATGTTTTCTGTACACATGGCTTGTCAAAATTGATATGCTGTCAAAAACAGTTTATCTGCGTTCCCAAAAATGACTAAAATTAAGAACTCAGAAACTATGATAGTAGTAAAAAAAATTTTTAAGTTCATTTCATCAATCTGGTCTAAAAACATGTAATACTAAGTTTCAAGTCATTATTTCAATTTTTACTGAAGTAATAGGACTTTTACTTAGTATAGTTTTAGCATAGTTTTTCATACCGCTGACACAAAAATGGCTACAGGGACTAACCGGTTTGAAATTAATTTATAATATTTTAATAACAAACTTTTTCTCTTTATGTGTTTTTATTTTCTGCAAAAGTTGTTGCATAGCTTAAGTATTAACATTAGGATAAGGACGAAAAAGTTACTATGGAACATGGGTTTTAAACCTTAAAAATTTTTAGCAAGAAATTTGAAAACTAATGAATGACAAAATCGCAAAAGTTTATCTTCAAATTTTTAATTTTTGTTAATGTAAAAGTAATCCACATGAAAAAAGTTTCTGATGTTTTTTATGAAGAAATCTTCCATAATTAGCCATATGGGGTAACTTGATGAACAATGAATTTTCCTGCAGGTGTTCTTAAATATGTGTAGTATAATCTTAAAAAATGTGATGTAATTTTCCTCTTTAAGTTTTGACTTTTAACCCAGTTAAAAAGCTCAGTCTTGTCCTTTCATACTTAGTCTAGCTAGCTATAGCGAAAAAGTTTAATATTCAAACTTGACCTATTTTACTGAGTATTAAGTAATAAATGCTAGTTTAATCTTAAATCTAAGTATAAGGTAGCTAAGCTACCTGTAAGAACAACATCAAAGAACATCGAGGCTGTTCTCTTTTGTAAACAAACCCATTGGTATTTTTGTAATAAGTACCAAATTTTATGTGTTCATTTCTTGCGCTTATGAGTGTAACCAAAATGCCCTGTGTGTAAATCCTGAAAATTTATGTCATTGGCTCACTCTTTACGAATGACACCACGTAACAAAGGAAAACCATGCTTTGCTATTTCCCGTAACCTATAACGAGATTTGGTTGTGATATATATCAGAATTAATTGTCTTTAATAAAAAAAATAAATAAATAAAATTGGTCCCTAGTTACCCACGTGGTGAAAAAATACTGACGTCACCACTTTGTTTCCAAGGCCTCAAAGTTTTAAGCGCATTGTAATGGCTTTACTAATGTTAATATACTTTCCTTCAACGTCAATATTTTAATATAAAAGTTTGGTAAAGTAGAGAACAAATTTATAGGTAATATTTTATATATAAACTTTATAAAAGAAAAAATAGAAAGAAAAAGTCATAGACAGACACAGAAGCTTCGTATAATTATTATATAGATTTTGATTAATTTCATGAAGGTCAATTTTCGCAAATTAGGCATGTCAAGTATTTTGTGCAGATTCTTTTGCAAATAAACCAATCTAAGGTTGTTTACAATGATTCATTTTCATTAGTTTAGTATTTTTTGCGATTTTATTTATCTATTTATTCTACAAATTTTAAGATAAACCGACCTGTTTTTCCAATTGAATTGCCTTTTCTTCTCTCCACTTTTTCAATGATTCAGGTTCTTCTGCAGGGATTGAGATTTGTTGAACGGGGGCAGTATCAGTAAATCCATTTGTCATTGATTCTTGAGGTGCAGAATCCATTTCGCTTTGAAATTCATCAATGAGACCAGCATCATTAGTGTTCGGAACTTCATTAAACTGACCTTCGTCAATGCCAAGTTCTCTAAGCTGGTCTTCCTCTTGTTGCAGGAATTCAGCAGCAGGATCTTCACCAAGCAAATCAGCCATTTTTGTATATATAGAATTCTGTTTATTAAATAATAGGTTTATTAAAATGCAATTGACAAAAAAGGGTTAATCAACAGTTCTAGATGGAAGATACTAAATAAAAATATTAACGTTGTCCCCTCTTTAAACAGCTTCTCATTCAATAAAATAGTGCTCAGAAGGGTCATTTATTTATAAATTATATAAAAAGACCACAAATGTGTTTTGGAATATGTTGGTTTTGCAAATAGTAAGGTTTCCAGACAAGTTTGAAGGTATCAAAGTGTTTCCATGTATATATTTTTGAAAAAAACGTAAAATTATTTTAATGTTTTTTAATACAGGTAATGGAATACAGGTACTAGTCAAATGACCACATATCTGTCCTAAAATGCTGAAAGTTAATCCTATTATACCTGGTTTTCTTGCCTAACCAGGAGAGGGACACAAAGTAGGCCATAAATGTCAAACTATACTTACACATAAGTAGTTAAACTTAGTACTTGAGTCCGGAGTTTGCAGGTGCATTTCAGTGTTTTTCTGGAGGCTTAATTTTGATACAAGGCTCATCATAACACCCTTTTCCGTGGTAGACAAAGTAATTTAAAAATTAAAAATTGCACACCTTGACACCATAGAAACAAGGCAAGGCTAAAAACAGTGGAGAAAGTGACAATGATTTCTTAGTGAGTATAATACATTAATAAATAGTTTTGTATTAACATAATAAATACTGCCACTACTTTATTATTTTTTGGTTTTTTTGTATAAATGAACAAAGGTGTACCATTATTTTTGTCAATGATACAAATGCCGCGATTTACTATAAACAAAGAATCCACTGCATATGGCCTAACGTGAATTGCAAGTACATCCTAATTCGCTGATTCTCCTAGTTGCAAAGACGGCTTCTTGTTTTTTATAATCTCTCATAATAATACAGAGACTGTGTCTGTCCGTAACAGGCAAAGTGGACATCGTCATTTTCTTTTGAAGTCGCCGAAAAACTTATGTCTAATATGTTAAATTTTGTGACGTTATAGCGCGATGTCAATAACACTACTTTAATGTCAATTCCTATATTAAATTAATGAAGCCATTACAGTGCACCTAAACCTTTGAGGCCAAATAACTTGGAAACGAGGTGATGACGTCAATGATTTTTTAACGCGTAGGTAACTAGGGAGCACCTAGGACCAATTTGGGTAATTTTTCAAAACCTGGTTCCCCAAGTCGTTTCGGAATGGATGGGTTAATGACGTCCTCTAAGCCCCAATATCTCTGCAACTGTTTTTCAAAAGTGCATGATCCTATACATTTTCTTGATCATTGTTGCAAGGTCCGTACGATGAAGGTAACAGGGATATAAATTTCAGAAAAAATATTTTTGCGTTTTAACTGGCCATTGCTGGCGTCAGCAAAATTCTTAAACCCTCGTATGTCCTTAGTCGTTCGTAGAAAAGATATGATACTATACATTATTTTGATCAACGTTTCAACCTCTACACGTTACAGGCAACGAATAAGCTAAATTTCTACGGGCCCGACCGACCCTCATTTTCACGAAGACAAAAAAAAATAATATCAAGCAAAAAAGTTTTAAAGAAAAAAAAGGGATAAAAAACAAATTCTCATACCATCTCGTGAAAATATAATGAGCATAGAAGATAATCAATGATGTTATTTTTTTGTTGGTTGAATGTCAACAAGGTAAATCAATAACTTTACTCAATTACTTTACTTAGGACCACTGTTATTAAGGCCACTGGAATTTGATTCTTTGTGGATGGTAATTTGTTGCGATAAAACTAAAATGTGCGATGCGCTGATTTTGTAATCACAAAAATAGTTACGTGGTTAAACAGGAGTTTTTAAATTTTTATGTGATTTCTAAAATAGTTACAGTAAAAGCGAAAAACAAGACAGATTATTGTCGTCACACCCTCGTTCGTTATGATTATTATATATGTTTAAAATTACGCTAGCTAAACTGTAACACAGTCGATACCATTTAGGAAAAATAATTAAAACAAGATAGAATAAGCTTGTCGCAACACCCTCCTCCGTTATGAATTTTACAAAAATGATTTTACCGCTGTGAAAAACTTTGAATATTCTCAACTAAACAACCATATACCAGAAATTAATTTGCACTTAATTTAGATTTTCCTGTAAAACTGTGCAAAAAACATTAAAAGAACTCTAAAATTGGTTGTTTTATTATTTTAAGTAGTAAAAGAATAACTTGCTGTATAAGTTTCCAAACAGCGCAAGTATAAGCTGCTGTAACACTTTCAAAACAATACAAGTATATTCTGTACAACTTTCAAAACAACACAAGAAAAATTCTTGCTGCATAACTTTAAAAAACAAGTTTTAGAGCATGCAAGTATTTTTATCTTTTCTTCGCAGCTAAAAAATATGCACTGCATGCCTTATGCAAAAATACATAGAAAAAAGGTTGTCGTAACACCCTCCTCCGTTGTTATTTTATTATTTTTTTGTTGTTCCGACCATACATTCTCGATAAAATTATTTTTATTTCGCCGACCGACCGTAAGCTACTATCGACTTCGCCCGTAGAACAACTAATTAAATTGGAGTTGCTTAAGAAGAGACTGTGTTTTCAGTGTGAATTTAGCTTAATACTGCACAGGATAGGTTCTGCTTGGAAAAAGTTCAGGGAGTTACTTTCTTTGTTGACTAGCAGAGTCTTGTCAATTGAGTTAAAAGGAAGGTTGTATGAGGCCTGTGTAAGAAGTGTTATGTTGTACGGTAGTGAGACATGGGCAATGAACAAGGAAGATCTTGACCGTTTAGAAAGGAATGATATGAGAATGGTTAGGTGGATGTGTAATGCCAGTCTGAGAGACAGAAAGAGTTCAGATGAGCTAAGAAGCAGGCTAAGTATCTGTAGAAAAGAAGTTATCCAGATAAGAAGATTGAATTGGCTGGGACACTTGGAAAGAATGGTGAGGGATAATTGGGTAAGAAAGTGTAGAGACTTGATAGTTCCTGGGGCAAAGCCCAGAGGCAGACTGAGAAAGACTTGGCAGGAGGTTATAAGGACAGACTTGATACAGAGGAAGTTGAGTTTAGATCTAACACAGTCTAGATCAGATTGGAAGAGGGACATTAATATACCCCGTCCAACCCATGCTAGCATGGAAAACGAAGCCAAGAATTAAGCCAAGAATGATGATGATGTTCAAAGTAACCACTTTGTCTCTTTTTCATAATGGGACATCCCAATGGAAAAAGGCTCAAAGGACAAGGTTGGCTCCTGACGCTTTAGAATCTGTTGCGTAATGTAGTGTCAATTGTAAGTTCTTGATCATAAGAATGTGTGATCAAACCATAAGGTTTTCTTATTATTAATAAAAACAAAATCAATGTAAACAAAATGTGAACAATCAGACTAAAAAAATGCTCATAAAATAAAACAGACAGGCTCATAAAACAATCTAATGATTCATTACGGAAAGTCTGTAGCATAAAGGGGTGAATTGATGCACTAGAATTCCCTTTGAAAAAGACGCTAGGGTTAAGAATTAGGATCGTTGTGATGCCAATGATCAACCTTCCCTGTGATTAGCTATTCTAAGCAGATTTTTATGGCAAAATAAGAATGAAACACTAATTTACTTACAAGGTAAGACACATCTAGGCTAAAATAATGTTTTTTTTAAAGAAGTAGTTTTAAATTAATCAATATTTATATATCTAAAAAATAACCCGTCTTACTTTGATGTACATATACTTGTCTCATTGCATTCGAAATGTTTGAAATGAAAGGAAAGAAGAAAAATATATTTAGCTTTGAAATTAAGGCTTCTGTTTGTGTTCTCCCAATTCATCTGCTGCCAATTCTCTGGTTGTTCTGTTCATTGTTGATTCTCTTGTGATTTGGTATAGACTGTTTGTTCGTTGCTGGTTATAGTAATTCTGTGACGACTGGTGAATACCTGTTTTACTCCATACGTTAAATGTACAGATGACTTCAGAGTAACTTCAATGCTAATTACACTCAGGTGTTGTCAAAAAAAAACATGCAAGCCATGTTGGCAAGATTCGTTTTCCTTAACATCAAAACTGTTCATACAAACATCCAAATCATGCGTATAGATGAGTTACAGAGTGACGTAGTGTTTTGATCAGACCGCAAAGATCGTAAAATTTTAAGTGTAAAAAAAAAATGACACTATAATTGGGAATGTCTGCTCTTAAACAGAGAAGATATAATAGTTAAGCAAAACAATTCTAATTCATTTTCAACCTTATATTCCTAAAATTCTAAAAATAAGCATAAACATTCAATTTGGCTGCATGGTCCTTCTTTTCTTGCCTGTCAGAATATGCGCGCATATACATAACTTTGCAAACATTTGCAACTCATCTATACACCTTACCTGGCAGATGTGTGACTTGGTTGTAAACTATTGCAACAAGGGTGCCGATTAGCCGCATACGGCGTAAAAAGTGCAGGCATTTTCGGGCGAGTTCGGCGTTTTGAAAAAAAATCAGGTATTTGCCCGAAAAAACTCACATAGTCCAGACCAATGCCAAAAAAAAAAGGATTCACCACAAACGACTCATCATCATCATTCTCGGCTTAACGTTCGTTTTCCATGCTAGCATGGGTTGGACGGTGTATATTAATGACCCTCTTCCAATCTGATCTAGACTGTGTTAGATCTAAACTCAACTTCCTCTGTATCAAGTCTGTCCTTATAACCTCCTGCCAAGTCATTCTCGGTCTGCCTCTGGGCTTTGCCCCAGGAAATATCAAGTCCCTACACTTTCTTACCCAATTATCCTCCTCCATTCTTTCGAAGTGCCCCAGACAATTCAATCTTCTTATCTGGAAAACATCTTTAATTCTACGGAGACTTAGCCTGCTTCTTAGCTCATCTGAACTCTTTCTGTCTCTCAGACTGGCGTTACACATCCACCTAACCATTCTCATATCATTCCTTTCTAAACGGTCAAGATCTTCCTGCTTCACTCTCGAAGAATTATTTAAAAAAGGATAAAAAGTAAAATGAACTATGTGATAGCAAAGTTTTTAAAGGAACTTTTTTTATGATTTTTGGTAAGATTTACTTGAAAAATAACTTATATATAAACTTTATTAACTCCTTTCTCTTCAAACACATTCTTTCAACTGTCGTTCACCATGATGTTACAATGTGTTGCATTTCGGGAATATTCAGGGCAAGTTCGGGCGTGTTTGGGAAAGTGTGGGCGTGTTTGGGAAAGTGTGGGCGGTTTCAGCTGACAACCGTCAATTTAACCTTTAAAGTCGCCCGCATTCACCCGTATATAGCTATGTGAGCGTTTGCGGCTTATCTGCACCCTCTTCAATCAAAAATAAATATGCAAAGGAGGTAGCTAGATTTTGTATACCATACCCCACACAGGTACCAGAAAAATCCATGTTAGCGGGAAGGGGTCTTTTCAATTCGAAACTTACCTTGAAACAGAAAGGCACAAACCCTTACCCAGGACTCCAAAGTACTTGTTAGGACCCCCAAGCCAAGAAAGTTAATTGAAATAAAAGAGAATTAAAAAGTTAAAAACCTAGCTAGCAAGTAAATTATTTTAATTCTTAATGTATTAACTATATTATATAATAAGTAGCTTACAACAAAAAAGCAAAAATAGCTGAAAGGACAAGAGTCCATCATTCACTTACACCTCACTACCACAACGATTCTGCCATTTTCTTACAATTAGGTTTTGTACAGAAGTAGCTTTATAGCACTACTTAAGTACGTTACCAAATCCGTGCGCCGTGATATTCGTCAAAACAAATCGCCATTTTTAGAAAATAATTTGTGATTTTTGTGGTGATTTCTCTCTTCTCTTCAGTTTTTTTCGCTCCGTCTGTCTGCTTGAAGTATCCATGATCTTTGCCTATACAAAATATCTGCCTTCTCGCTGTTTCACCAATGTATGTAGCATCGCACGATTCCACCGGACAAGTGTATTTGTACACAACACCATGTTTGTGTTCATCCTTGGTTCTATCTTTCACAGAAAATAGCGAAGATAATGCGTGGCTTGACATTGGCTGGTAGAAACTGTTTGAAAGTTTTATTTAGACGCTTTACTAAGCAGTTACCATGATCTCCTTTGCATGGTAGAACCATGAAAGGTGTTATTGGAGCTTCATTGGTGTCTTCATTTAGACACAGTGTCGGCATTTTGAATGTTGAAATTTCGCCGTGTGTTATTAATTACATTGGATAAAACTGCTTCTGGATAACCATTGATATTTATAAACATATTTTTTAATTGATTTAGTTCGTATTTCAGGTCTTGTGATGAAGAGCAAATATTAAACGCTCTCAACACCACACACACTGCCATTTTGTTTGTAGTGCTATTTATCCCCAACCTTGTTCCCAGGGTTATATTTTCTCCGTAGGTTATCTATTATCTATAAAAATGGAAGTCATTTTTTATTTATTGAGGTTTCAAGTTTTTTTTGTTAGCTTTTGGGAGACGGCTTGTTTGGAATAGTTTAAAGTTGTTTTTAGATTTAAAGTTGTTCTTTAGATGTATGTTATGTTCTTTTGTTCAACATACATTTAATTTCACACAGGCAGAAAAAAACACATTTAATTTAAACACAGGAAAAAAACACGGCATTTAATTAACGTTTTTAAAAAAATTTAATTTAACCACAAGTGGTTATAAACTGTTTTTAATGATACAGTTGAAGCTGTCGATGTAAAACGATTGATTTTTGGAATACAGTTTTTAATAGTTATTTAACTATTAAAAACTGTATTCCAAAAGCATAGCCTTAAGCGGCAACATTAGCTACGCTGTAGAAAATCAACTTTTATAATTCCTTCGTTAATTTTTTTATTTTACGCGAGTAAAGAGCGTAATTAGCGTGTGTGATGAATCGCACGCCTAAATAGCTGTTGCACGTGTGTGCGCACGTGCACGTGCGATCGCACGCGTCTCATGGAATTCCCTGCCATCAGCTACATTTTAACAACACTTATGCAAACAAATGTTTTTTACCGCACATGGGTTTCGTTTTTAAAGTTGCTTAATTAACACTTGTGGCATAAAGAAAATCCAATAAATTCGGACCTGCTATGGTTTCCAATTGCTTTGTCAAATGAAGAAATTATCTACAATTAAATCCACGATAAAATGTCTGTTCCGCCTGTAAGTCCAGTTATGCAGACTTAATTCATCCGTGCTCCGTCGGCGTTCACCTCCGCATTAGTTAAGGACCGCAAGGCTGGATTTCTTGTGTAAGACCTGGTTACCAATGACGAAGGGGCCAGGCCACAGAGATTTAGGTCTACGTAGTTCTTTTAACTAAGTCAGGAGTCGGTGAATTAGCTAGGATGTTCAGGTTGGCTATGAATAGGCTTGCTCGTGGATTAAAAAGACCAGGACTATTCAATAATTCTAAGACAAAACGTCTTCGACCATGACGAAAATCTATCGGACGTTTTGTCCGACAAAATGTGGCAGAAATTTTGTTTGACGAGTCTCCAAAAATTATTTCAAGGCCATCGCTACAAAATGGATTTTAAGGTTGATTTTAAAAACTCTATTTTTCAGGCGTGCGATTAATCACACGCCTGAAACGATTTAGGAGTGTGCAAGGCGCACGCCTCTCCTCTCCTGAAAGAGACTGACTAAAGGGTTGTTAAGACTAATGAAGCTTCAAAAATTAACATTTTCAAAATTGCTGACACTTCACTCTCTCGTGTCGGCAAATTATTGCCGAGGTATTGCTGCTGCAAACGACTATGTCGTCGGCAATTTACTGCCGATGGGTTTGTGGGCTAATTTCGAGGACTGCAGGCGGAACAGACACACATAATTATGCACGCACAAGCGACCGACGTTTATTACCAGAAGCATATTTTTTCATATTCACTTGTGACTTTACAAATAATAATAATAATACAAACTTAAAAAGAATTTGTTTGGTAGATAAAGACAAAACGAAATAGATGCCAAACAAGGTTGATTTAAAGAGACAGATTTGAATTACCTTGTTATCTTTTGATTTTAATTTTTAAAGTTATATTAGGGATGATGTATAGCTACAAGTCCTTTAAAGTATGTGTTTTGTGAGGTCAGACATAATGTTGTTGTTTTTTTATTTAAGGTTTAGTTATTTATGTAAAAGGCTTTTGATTAGCTATTTGTACACCTGACAATATCAACGTTTTTCAAAGTTTTACCAGCTAAAGTAATTTATTTGTGTGTTTATATTTTTATGTTTTTTTACATATATACAAAGATAATGCAATGTCATATGGAACTTCCAACAGTACTAAAATTGTGAGTGACCTGGGTAAACGTTTGCTGGAAGCAGCACGCCTTGGTGATACAGATGAAGTTAATAATTTAATGTGCAATGGTGCTCCATTAACTACAGATTGGGTAGGTGCATAATAATAAAAATAGTCTTGTCATTAACGTCAATATAATCAGCGTATTATTGCTGAAACAACAAAAGTGGACAAAATAGTTGGTGATGTTTTTGTGCAATTTAAAAGCCCTTTATCAGCACAGCACTCCCAATATCAAAATCTTAGTTTCAGACAGATATTGTTTATTTCTCACATGTATTATTGCTGTTTTTTTTTAGCTAGGAACAACTCCTCTACATCTAGCTGCCATTTATGGACATGCAAGTACCGCTGAGATATTGATAAAATCTGGTATCAGCCGGGATGGCAGGACAAAGGTACCTATGCTTTTTCTGCAGTATGTTGAAGTGCTGTAAGTTATTTTTTGACTACTTAAAGTGTACTACCAGGGTGTCCAATTTAGAAATCAGTCATTCCTATATTGTATGCTAAGGAGAAAATAGTATCCTTTTAACCACTTATCAAAACTTCTTTACATACTTCACACAACAACAACTTTATGGGCATTTATTATTGATGTTACATGTAATTGAACATTAATCAGCCATATTATCCATGTACGTAGCAGTATACATAATTTGTCTATCGTTGAAATACATGCAAACTTCGTGTTACTGAAAAGTCTTACATAATTACGCCCCAACCTGACAATTTATATATAAAAGATCTACCTTTTTTTTCAGATACTGTCATAAGGTGTATAAAAAGCCCCCAATTAAGCTTATACCCTGCCTTTTCCATTGCGCAATTCTAACTATGATACCTATCTTAAGAAAAAATAGCTAGTGTAATTTACCTAATTTATGTACACAAATAAATATCACGTAATATGAAAAATAAACTTAAGAAACATCTTTTTTAATTTCCATTGTGCTAGGCATGTCTCTTAAGTGATCTTTCTTGTATTACTTTAATTTTAAAGTTTGTTTGCTCCTGCGTGTAATTATTTGAAATTTGAAATATGGCGCACTCATTTGTTTTTATTCATCGCACTATGATTGGTTATTAAATTTTACTTAATTTTCTAAAAGACATAAATAAATATGGCACAGTCTGGAAAACAAATTTTTAATATTTTTTATCTCTCTCACCATCCTCCTAATTGTAATCAACTTTAAAGCTGAAATTAAATATTTAACTTTGGAAACTTTCTAGTTGAAATCAAAATTTAATCCCTAGCAATTGTTTTATGACCTCAAAATGGATTCTGAGTGTACTACCGTTGCTAAATTAATTCGACTATTCTAGTCAAATTAATTTATCCATTAAGAAATACGAAAATGTTAAAATAGCTCCTTGAATAGAGTTACTTGCTTTAGAAGATAAATAACTCATGAAACGTACTCTCTCTCTTTGCCAACTGAGTTACCAAGAGAAGTGAACATAACACTTTATTTATTTTCTCAATATTTTATCTACATTTGTCAGTGAAAAAATGTTCTTTCCCTTGTTTATACATTTGTAAGTAAAGAGACAACTGTTGTAAATTTGTTTTATGACTTTCAGCCAGACCAGACGGATATTATTGTAGAACATTTATTCCTAAGGACCCCCCTTATACAACTTATACATCCAATGGATATTACAAGTTGCAATTTTACAGCTTCCATAACAGTTCTATTTTGTAATTCAATAACACAAAATTGCTAAGCCATCATGTCATCTCTCGCATAGTTGTACCATCTTTCCAATCACCTTGACCACAGAGTTCACAGTTTATCTTCGAATGTTGTAAAATTTGAGAAATTAAATCACATTTCTAGTTTGTTTATCAACTTTTTTTTTATCTGACAATACACTTTGGAATTTAATCGTATTGCAACCCCTTTGCAGCCGTTTTTAATTTATTTTCATAAATCAGTAGACAAGCTTCAAAAGGCGATTTTCAAGTCCTTCCGCACAAATGTTTCTCTTCTCAAACATGTTATTTGTTGATACACCAACATACAAGATATTTACAAAATATGTTTAACTGCTGAAATAAGCACAATGAATCGACATCAAATTACTAGTCTTTCCTGCACGCCGTTTGTTAGAAGAAAGTCACTTTGAACATATTTTGAACAGATAGACTCAGAAGAGCGAGACTAGCTTGTGATTCAATTGTTTTTTAAAACAATACAAAATTTAAATAGATATCAACAGCTACGAAATACGATGCTTCTCCTTCTGTTTATCTCTCCTGCTAGCTATTACCAATACGCTTCTTGTACATTTACTTTCAAAGCCATCCTTACCTTGAATTTTTAGGTTGACAAGGCTCCACTTCACTTTGCTTGCCAACATGGTCACTTTGAGATTGTTAAAATGTTGGTAAACGAAGGTGCCCACGTAAATGCTGCTGATATGGTTTGTGCTTTTCTCTCGTATTTTCCTGTTGTTTTTAAATATCTGCCTATATTTCAAAATAAGAGGAGGTGGTTTTTGTTTTAAATGTTCAAATTAAGCACCAGTAAACAGAAGTTTTTTGCAAGCAAGCAATTGAGAGATGTTGTTTAAAATAGTCAATGCTTAAAATCAAAGCATTATCTAGTTAGTAACTTGTTTCTTGTGAAGTTATTTCAAAGCTATATAAAAATAAAGTTTTGTGGGATTTCAATAGAACCTCTATAATCATATGCTTAATTAATTTCAGTTGAAGATGACACCTTTGCACTGGGCTGTAGAAGCTAACAGTTTTGATATTTGTCTGCTCTTGTTAAAGGCTGGTGTTAGGACAGACATGAAAAACAAGGTTAGGAATATATTGAATATTATTACTGCGTTGAAAGTTTATAAATTGATGCTGTCTCTACACGGCGTGCCTTGAAAACCTTGGAAAAATTGAGAACGAGAGTATTTCGGTTGAACCATGAAAAGTTCAAAACGACCTTGAGAAATTTGCCTCCTAGTATTTACCATAATACTTTTTTACATAGTAATTCTGTTTATTTTTACGCTTATTTTAACTTTTACTGGTTACTTGCTTCCTTCACACTCTTGAAGAATTTTACTGGGAATTTCAGTTTCAGCTTTTCTCCTAGGTTTAAACTTCTCTTTCCTCCCAATGTCAATGTTAAAAACGGAATATGCTTAGCTAATACTAAAGGAAATGCTAAAAAAGTCGAAAATAAATTTCAAACAGTTATGCTTCATGAAAAAAGTATATCACTGAAACCTTTGCAGGATTTACCAACCACAACACAATCTACATCGTTTTTCCAAAACAATGTATTTACAATTTTGAGAATTATGTCCCATCATTAGATTTCCACTATAAAAACAAATAAATTACAATTTAAAAAACAGTCTAAAAAGAGAAGCAAAATTATTACTTTTGTGATTACAAATATACGTAGCTAGTACAAAATTTCTAGGTACTTCTACATCAATCAAACTAAGAAGACGAGAGAGTTTTGTGAGGAATTGCATGAATTGTTAAAATTGTTTCTTGTTATTTTCAGTTTCATAAAACAGCATTGGCGATAGCACAAGAAAAATGTTACCAAGCCATAGTAGAACTTCTCAGTGATGAAAAGGTTTTTGAATACTTTTCTTTTGTGAAACTTTTATGTTGTCGCTTCATGTGAAGTCTAGGCTATTGACACTTTGTAAGGCTAAGTGGAGTAAAAATAATTTATTGAAGTTTACATTTGTTATTTTTTATTGACACGCTACATATGTTTTGCTAAATATTCTTTGTACTTTTAGTTCAAAGTATTACAGGAAATAGGTAGGAACTTAATTAATCCTTACCTTTTTTAAATAATTTCTTTGTTTTTAAACGTATCGTTGATAATTTTAGATGTACTGCATCAAAAGGTATTACGCGAAAGAAATATATCATCAATAAAGATTAATAGATGTAAGTTAGCTTAAAGTTGATGAGAGAAAGAAGCCTATAGCAAATAGCTTAACTGGCTGATCTAAACGTAAATAATAATTCCACTCGACTCGACACATTTAGCTGAAAAATTCGCCAACACGAACATCATGGTGAAGAAACCCAAAACAAGAAGGTTTCCAATGGTTGCAGGAACTTGGACCGGCGGAGAAGCACGAACACAAGGTAATTCCACAACACTTCGTGCACTTAAAAGTTTTTGTACACTGCATACCATGCCATACCGTATTACTTGTGTTTTGATTTTTACCGTTATGGATTAATGTGGGTGTTTAATGCAATGGTGTTATCACTTTAGAACGTTTGGAAATCAATGAACGAAAAAAGTTGGGAATATTTAAAAGAAGGCAATTCCATCGAGATGATATAGCCGCATCGCTTCTTCGAAATCTTCACCCCGCATGTACGACAACAATGAGCGAGAACATTGAAGCAGATGATGCGCCCGCGGCGCTAAATACTTCAAAACATGAGGCGGGCATCAACGAAGGTATGACTTATTACCTTTTTTACTGCTTTATGCCTAAGGGAGTTGCGGATGGAAGTAAACATCCAAACGATGATCTAAAATATTTTATTTACATAGGAAATCCACTTCAGAAGCTTGAACAAACCGTTCGTCAATCAACATTTCTTGCAAAAACCGTTTCTGAATCTGCTTCGTCAACGCCTATTTCAACCATTACCCCTTCACTTCTCGCGTCACAAGCGGTTTCATTTCCTCATACAGCACTACAATATTCATTGCACCCTCCTCCAGAGTTAATGCAGCTTGGTTTAAATCAGACAAAATTTCCCCTTCATCATAATGAAATTCCAGTAATATCGTCTCTCGCTCTAAGTACACTCCCTTCAAACATAAAAGCTATACCTTTGAATATTACGGCAGACGAACTGAAGAAGGAAAGATCTGTTAGTCACCAAATGCAACCACCCGTTTTGCCGGTGCCGATTGTTGCATCTGCTTCGAAGCAAACCACATCGCCAAATGGTATAAATGTCAGTCCTGTTAAAAATGACATTGAGATAGTAAGTACGGATGGATCAAGAAGCAACAGGTCAAGTCCTATAACTTCCTCTGATTGTCGATCGCCTATTCAAGAAGCGGAACAACAAACAGTTACTGTTAACATCCCTGTGAGTGTGCTTGATCAGATCATCGGTGGCAATATCACATTGCATGCGTTAAATAACACTCCAAATGATTGTGATACCTCTGTTAAATCCTTAGCTGGTATCGACACTGAAATGGGTACCATACCTCTGATTCCTGTGTCTGGAGAGGGCGGCTTGAAGCTTATACCTGTAAAAATCGAAGGAAGCACTACTACAAATAAGTTTACGTCAGTTTATTCTGTTGCAGACGATACCCTCGGTAATGATAAATCTCTTTTACGTGGTTCGACTTATCAACCTTTAATGTCCCCCCAATACCTGTCACCTCACCAACTAATGGTGCCAGCTCGACAAACAAGCTTGATGTCTACAATGGCAAACCAATTTCCCATGGTTACACCTAGTATCAGCATGCTTGCAGCTCATCATGGTGGCTTTGACGTAGCAAATGCTTTACTTGCTGGAAAACAAAGTTCGATTACAGTACCTGGACCAATGAGTATCCAAGGTAAGAAAATGATTTTAGATTTTGGAGAGTATCCAAGGTGACGAATAATGTTTTTAGATTTTGGACCAATGAGTATCCAAGGTGAGGAAATGTTTTTAGATTTCCGACCAATGAGTATCCAAGGTGAGGAAATGTTTTTTTAGATTTTCGACCAATGAGTATTTAAGGTTAGGAAAGGTTTTATGTTTTTTGACCAATGAGTACCGTATTTCCTCTAAAGAACGCCGCCCTCTAAAGAACGCCGCCCTCCAAAGAACGCCGCACTTCTATATGAAAATTTGTAATAAACGCCGCCCTCTAAAGAACGCCGCCCTCCAAAGAACGCCGCACCTTAGATGCGGCGTTTATTAGAAAAAACCCATTTTAATAGGGAAAGTAAAGGTTGGTATTTATATCAATTTGATCTGTTTTCTTTCACAAAATTCTTCTACATCTAATGACAAATACGAATATTTAGTTTTACGCTTTAACAGTTCACCGTGAAGAATTTTAGCATAACTTTTGCTAGATGTAAAACAAATGAACTTTGCAGGTACACTCAAACCAATCTCTCGTTTTCGTTTCCCAGTAACTGTCGCATTTACATGATTATCTCCAATTTCAATAAAAAACGATATCAGCTTTGACAACTCTATTGGCAAATGTCCCACTAAGGTTTCGTTGCCGTCCATGAGTTTGTACGTTCCAATTGCATTCTTGTCCAGTTCTTGAGCCTCTACTCTCTTGTCTTCTTTGCAAACCAAAGATTCTCCTATAATGGGTGTCCATATATTTTTATAAACATGATGTCCGCGAATATTTGTAGAGAATTTAATGATGAAATACATTTCAAATGTTTTAGGAATCACTCGAGCCATGTTCTTCTCAAATCTCTGACTTCCACGTGTAGCTATCATATATTTCGTATGAGCGTGCAATCAACGATTGATAAAAATAGAACTTTTTCTTATAGAGAAAAAATTCTATTCAAAATCATTTTCCGCGCTTTTGATCTCGTCGAAAATAACACTCCCTTGGATTGTTAATAGTGTTTAAAGAAAAAGTTGACACCAGTAAACAATACTACAAGATAATTGCTCCCAATCTGTATATATCAACCTTACACACTTTTATGTTTGTAAGTGAAAGTTCATTAGAAAAATGTCGCACAACGAGGAGAAGCAGTTAATATCCCATAAAGGGGAAAAAAGAAGAAGCTTTGCCTTTGAATTTAAGACAACAGTTGTTGATCACGCAATTAGTACATCAAATCGCGAAGCAGGAAGAAAGTACGGTGTCGATGAAAAAAGAGTAAGAGAATGGAGAGCTAATGTGGAGAAGTTGAAACAAGGAGCAGCGAAAAGATTCAAACTAGAAGGAGGAGGTTGCAAAATCAAGAATCTTGATTTAGAAGAAGATTTGCTCGAATGGATACATGATAGGAGAGCTAATTCTTTGCGTGTTTCGAGAAAACTGATAATGAGAAAAGCAAAAGCAATGCACGATGAAAAAGCTGGAGAGGACACTGTTGCAAAAAATAGTTTCCAGGCTAGTCGAGGTTGGTTGGAAAAGTTCATGAAACGAAATTGTCTTTCATTACGTCGTAGAACGACAACAGTTCAAAAGGATCCAGCGTATCTTGTGGACAGGTTGGTGCAGTATGTAGTACATGTCCGCCGAATGTCAAAGAAATACCAATTCAACGCCGGTTCGATTCTTGCAATGGACGAGACTGCTGTTTGGGCGGATATGACAGCACCTACAACGGTGTCACAGCGTGGCGAACGAGAAATTATGCTTAAATCGACTGGTCATGAAAAGGTCAGAATTTCTGTATGCTTGACAGCAAAGGCAGACGGAAGTAAATTTAAACCATTTATTGTTTTTGGTGGTGCAAAACGCGAATGCAAAGAACTAAATACTGAATTCAAAAATAAATGCGTAGTTGTGTCCTCAAAAAATGCATGGATGAACGAGGAACTCACCTTACACTATGTGCAAACAGTTTTAGGAAAGTTTTCCTTTAATCGACGCTTCTTAGCTTGGGATTCATTTGAATGCCACATGATGGATTCCGTGAAACAAGAATTGTCAAAAGGCAGAATTGAGAATGTCATAATTCCCGGTGGCTGCACTAAATATATACAGGCACCAGATGTCTCATGGAATAAACCATTTAAGAGTCGGATGATCGATCTTTATAACGAATGGATGGTTGAAGGTGTTCAACAGTTCACAAAAGGAGGAAACCAGAAACCTCTATCGCGACGAAAGCTAGTGCAATGGGTTTTAGACGCATGGAATGGCTTGAGCACGGAAATGATTATCAAATCTTTCAAGTCGTGTGGTTTAAATTTAGCTCTTGATGGATCAGAGGATGGACAAATCCATTGTTTTAAAGAAGGATCGTCCTGTTCATCTGGTGCTACCTTAATGAAAAAAGCAACTGAGGCATTGGAAGAAGACCAATCTTCTGACAACCCATTTGAAATTTACGATTGTGATGTAAATGAAAGCTATGAGTCCTTTCATGTTATCGACGAAGACTCGGACGGAGATAGCGACATTGACATTGACATTGTTTAATAGACTTTTCATAGTTTAATTCTTTTGTTATCTATATTTAATCTTAAAGAAAATACTTAACGTCAACTTCTGCTTTTTGTCTCACTCATGGTTTTGTAATAAACGCCGCCCTCCAAAGAACGCCGCCCTCTAAAGAACGCCGCACCTAAAAATTGCATTTTGTAAAGAACGCCGCGGCGTTCTTTAGAGGAAATACGGTATCCAAGGCGAGGAAAATTTTTAGAAATTTAAAAGTTGTATTGCTCTTTTGCTATAAGTTATGTTCTTTTTAGCACCATCTCCAACACCGATGTTAATCCCCACAGGTGTGTACATGCAGCCAGGTCATCCAGCATTTTTACAAATACCAGGCCAACCTACCCTACTACAGCCTGCTTTAAATCAAGGTTTTGTACATTCTGGACTGATACCGCCACATATTTTCCAAGGACAGGGTCATCAACCCATTTTTTCCTCTTCTTTACAACCTACACTGATGCATCGACCTGGACAACCTGTTTTAATGCATCCACCCACCTATCCAGCTTTGATGCAACCGCACGTACCACAGTATCTGTACTTTGAGCATCCATCCAGCGTCCCCACAGCTCCGGTAGGTACCAACAAACATTTGACAGTGTATATTTTAATGCGCGCCATAAACTTCTTTCAAATCATAATCAGCAAAGGCGTTACTCTTTAACTTACTCTTATGCACACAAGCATGAAGCATAAACTGACAAATTGTGATGTGATGTCGTCCTCACACGAAGAGATTTCTTATTTTCCAGGTTACAAATAAATTTGCGGTGGAAAAAGATGTGCTTAAAAAATAATAAATTTAGAGGAAACATGGCTGTTTTTTGGGATTGCTCTTGTTTTGGCGAAAACCTATAAAAAGCAACGTGATTACACTCAGCTTGTACACCCAACACTCAAACAATAATGCTATTTTGGAATAATAAAGAAATAAAATCAAGCTAGAAATGAGAGATCGATCTTCGATCAAAAATCTTCTTTTAGTTTAAAAATGTTACTTGAGCCGTTGTTTTTAAGTAGACTTTCTTTATGATTGTTTTGTTACGTTTTCTATTTTTTTTTAGACTCAGATAATCTCGCAAGATACAACGAAAGAAAAGTATTCTTCATCTTGATATAATTCCTTATTATAGTCACAACGTCAGGTGGTACTGACAACCTTGTTTCCAGTGCTCAGTTTTGTTTTGTTTTATAGCCTCATCTCGAAGAAGTAAAACTATTTTGGTATATGAATATTTATTTCCAGATATAACTATTTAATATATGTTATTACCAAATTCTTTATCGTGAATTACACGGTACCTTAACGACACCTGTATGTGTGAAAAACGCAATTGAGAAAAGGTGACTATAGTTTTTTCGGCAACAAATTCTTTTCTTTTTTTTCCGAAAATATATAGGTGGAAAATAATTTGCATTGGTATTTTGGTATTTTGAGTTTGAGAATTGGTATTTTGAGAGGAAAATTGGTTAACTTTTGTTTTGAATTATGCAAAACGTTTTGTAAGCCATGAAAGCGCATGAGGTGTTCAAAGCAAGAAATATTTTAAACGCGTACTGTTTTAGAAACTTCAGGTTCACTTAAAACTTTGATACTCTTCTCCTCTCGAATCATGCTTAACCCTGGTGTGAGAAATTTTCAAGCCTTCTCATTTTAAAATTGTTTTTAAATTAAACTTAAGAAGCAAGATATTAAAAATTCTTTGTATATTTTACAGCTTTTTTATAGTATATTTTATAGAGACTTTTATGAAAAATTTTTATTGTTAATATATTTTGTAAAGGATATTACATATTTTCCTTTTTAACTTTCACTTGTTCGCTTTAAAGGATAAAACTCGGGACATTTTTTTTTTTTTTTTGAATGCGTGTTATTGTCGAAACACGAGCATGGAAACCGTTTCTACTTTGCATTATACAGTCCAGAAAAAATGTCGACACAGAAAAGTAGAAAACTCTAGTTTCCAACAGAGGTTAAATTTTTCTTGCAAAAAAACAAGCGGCGTTAATAAAAGGGATCCTAGTTAGCTGTAGAACCTCACCCAGCATGAATCAAAATTGATTCGATATTGCTGCAGTTTTTTGCATTTTTAGTATGTTTTATACATTTGCAACAAAATTTATCCATGGCACAAATAATATCAAAAAATGGTTTTCCTCTATCGCAGCAGTTTGCGAAAGCGATTGTGAAAACAGCCCTGTTCAAATCGCCACTTTAACCAGCGGGACACGAAGCAACTTTTTCAGGCGATAGTGAGTAACGTAAACCTGTTACCATAGCCTTACAACGTTACCTGGTATCCCTGTGGCTTTAAGCCATCACCTAACGCAGCGATTTCGTTCCCGTTGGAGTATTGCGATCTTGTAAACTGATGTGTATTTTGCTCCAATGCCATTTTTGTTGATAAATTTTTTTGTTGCAAGATAGGGCGCCACTGATAAATTGGATGAGGATAAAGGAATGAGATTTTGCTGCATGCACCAGAAAAATGATCGTAGTCTCGTGGCTTAAGTGTCGAACGAAGTAGAAAAAGAAACACGCTCCAAAATAAAAATGTTCGAAATATAAAACTTATACAATTTAAATGTCGTGGAAAAACCAACTCATAAGAACAAAAAATAATATGTATGTACATAAATTAAAGTCTCGTTTACCGAAAAAAATATTCCGCAACTTTTTGTGCCCCTCCCGTGCATAAACTATACCCCTTCGAAAATATTGTTTTTCTTTATCTCGTGTCACCAAGCTAAAATACAAAAACTAGAAGACTACTGTTTACGTAATCATAAATTAATATTGTATATATTTATGTCTAAAAAATAATAAATATAAAAATATTTTCTAATCTATGCAAAATACTTACTAGCAGTTATTAGAATAAACTTTTCTAGAAATAATTCCGAATCTAACATGGCGATATGAGCTGCGCGTCCAATGAAAGTGTTAGCCGAGGACGACATGGGATGATAAACACTGTATCTGTTGATGTTAATTTCTTCTTGTACCATCAATGGATTCATAATGTTGTCAAGCATCTCTTTATACACTCGACCTGGTGCAAAATAAATCAAAAATTAGGTATCACTTTTAAAAGAAAATTGGTAGAATTCCCTTAACCAACCTATTTATAATAAATTATAACAAAATGCCTACCTTCCACCTCATGCAGACCCCTAAGCAATCACATATTTTGCCTCAAGGACAAGAAACGGAATAAAACAAATACTATTATACTATTTTTGGTTATCTAC
The DNA here is from genome assembly GCF_029227915.1 of Hydractinia symbiolongicarpus. Classification (NCBI taxonomy): domain Eukaryota; kingdom Metazoa; phylum Cnidaria; class Hydrozoa; order Anthoathecata; family Hydractiniidae; genus Hydractinia; species Hydractinia symbiolongicarpus. Next base: position 4,578,234 of record NC_079882.1, on the reverse strand, counting down.
CTCAAGTGTACAAATTTTCGCGAGGATTTATTTTGGCAAGGTAAAAAAATTGCATTTCACTAGGATTTATTTCGCAAATCAATGGTTTTCGAAAATTTGCGAGGATTTATTTTCGCGAATCGAGGCATTTTAAAAATTTCGCGAGGATTCATTTTCGCGAATTTCCCATTTGGTAATATTTCGCGAGGGTTTAATTTCGCGAACTTGGGCAAAATTCGCGAAAATATCTCCTCGTGAAAATTTGTACACGCATTTTTGTAAACCCCTTTTCCGAATACCTTTTGCAAGTCAATAGAAATCGTGAGGAACGCAACCACTGAGCATTTTTGCATCCAATTTAAAAATCAAAAATCAATCAACAAGTCCTTTGACTTCACAAAAGCGTGTACAGAAAAAAAAAATTGATCCAGTAGTAATCCTCCTGGTTTATATATTCTTAGACATGGCCAGCTGTGAAAAACTACAAGTACTTACTTCCTTCAGAATGATCTTTCACCACTTGTTTACTCATCTCGACACGTGCGGAATGAAACGGGACGTAATGGTCCTGAACTGAGCTTACGAGGAGGACATTTTTAAAGTATTGGAAACCTACGAGTAAAAAAAACGAGTATAGTGTCATTTTATCATTTTAACTTAACGATTCGTTTGTGACGAGAAGCGAAGAACTTTTTTAAAATTTTATAAAATTTTGGTATGGAAAGATTTGACTGTATAATACTCGAATGCTAATTGTCAATTCATGTAGGTTTTTGCGGACGACAGTCAACCAACGAGCAGAGAAAATATATTTTCTTGTGGTTTATTCATAAAAAATTCACGAATTTTTCTCCTATAAAACTTTCGCGAAATGCAGAAAACCCTTTAATTTCGCGTTTTTGCTCTAAATCCACCAAAAATAAAAAATAAAAATTGAGAATGGCGATCAATTACGGACCACGAAAGTTCCAACACGAACTCACCATTTGTTAAACTCAATCTGTACATAAAAGTATCACGAGGATCACTGGAATCATTTAACGCTAACTGCACCAACGAACCATTCTTTTTCCATTTTTGCATTAACCACATACCTAAAGATAATAATTAAAAAACAGAATTGATGATTGTAATTTAAACTCATTCTCACAACTGATCTAATAAGACTTTATTTTTGCAGATTACACCTTCACACACCTGTGCTGACCAAGTTGCTAGTATGAAACTGCATGCCAAGATGAGGTCCAGAAAGTGACAAAAACGTGTGAAGTTTGTTTCGATATTCAAACAGTGATGAATTTGCAACCGCATTGCGTATGATAATGTTCCCCAAAGAGTGACCAACAAAGCTGAAAAAAATAAAGAAATGTATTTTTTGCTTTTAGCGACGTCATGTTTCTTGATGGTACAACCGGACGCATTCGACTAAATTTCCGCATCCACCATTGTACGTCCAATAATATTCGCAATATGCGCGAAAAAATCCGAAAAAAAGGGCAAGCAGCAAAAACAAATCTTCGCATAGGTATTAGAAATGCCTTTTTTGCTAAAATAAACTGTTTTTACTTTTTACTTTTCAACTTTTTCTCGGTAAACTTTCTTTTTTTGTTGTTGATGGTAAAAACAGCAAGTTCAATTAAAGGCTACCTTATCTTAATGAAGAGGTCTAAAAATAACTTAGGTGTCATAAAATACCATATTCGTGACAAAAATTTCTGGAAAGCAACCTTAAAATAGCTCATCCGAGAAAAAAATCTTTAGGAAAATCTCGAAATAACTGATTCGCGAAAATTAATTTTCGCCAAATTAATTAGGCAAAAATAAAATTAATTAAATCAAAGGTAGATCTCCTTTGCATATATGATTGTTAAGAATCCATTTTTACTTCATGCGAATTTTTTTACGATTTTTAGCCGGTTTTATTGCCGATAAGGTAACATTAAATTTAAGCGAAAATTTAACGTTTACTTATAACTTGGGAAAAAATTTTTGTCATTACCGTAAGCTTCGCGCAATACTAAAAATGTGTGCACTCGCGTGAAACAATGTAATCGCATTCATTATGTTTTTACGACATGTTTTTTTACTTACCTCAGTTTTACCACTTCCAAGTTTTGCTCTTCAATATGGCGCAAAATTTCTTGCACTAATCGAGACGTCATTTCGTCAATATCGCAAAATGTGTCATCCTGCAACAAAAGAACGTGGTAAGAAAAAAGGAAGAAAAACACATCTAAAGTGAAACCTTTGTGCACAGTTAAAGTCCAACACACTTTTATACGAACGAGCATAAACAACATCAATTTATTTTACTCTAACCTGATTCACTTCTGACATGAGGAAGTCAAAATTTGATCTCGGTAAAGCCATTTCAAGATAACATTTCACCAAACGCAGATCACCACTATTTCCTAATTAAATATTAACAATGTTAAAATAAAACGTAAAAATAAAATTCGCTGTGAGAAATTAAGCCAACTTAGTTCAAGAACTAACAAAACAGATGGAACAGGGAAAAGTTAAAATAAAGAACTAGGCACAGGAATAATTATGAAAGAGATGTTCAAGAGAACGAGTCTTTTTATTTAGAGGATTTTTGTTATATTGGCAGGCTAAATATTTAATCCAGTTAAAATGCCATTTGGTACAGTATGTCCACAGCCTTAACATCAATCAAAACACTTCATAACGGTTAATAAGGTCAAAAAGATTAAAAAAAAAGAATCTTATCACAAAAACATTTATACGTTGGAATTTGTTTGGGCAATGAATGAATGAAATGAAACGTTAAATGAATGAATGAAACGTTGGAATGGAAATAAATAAATAAACCACATACCATCAAGTCCGTGAACACACACAACAAGATGGACATTCTCTGTTGTCGCAACAATACGTTCTGAGAAGTATGGTCTCACTGTAGTTGCTTCAGTGAGATGGCTAATAAGTGAAGAGGTATATTAATCAAGTTGAATAAAAGAGACAAAACAAGCATAAAAAACTATCTGGTGATGATATTTGGTGATGTTGAAAACGATTTCAAATCAACATAACATATTTATTTTTTTCACCCAATAAATAAACCCAAGAAAAATATATTCTGTTGTAACAAAAAGAAAAGCGTAATAGCATTGGACACAAAACTAAAATAATGAAAATAAATTATCATTAATTACCATCGTACTGATAATACTCCCCGATAAAGCAACATGCAATCAATAAATTTAATAGTGGCTAACTAAAAACAACAAGGATTTAAAAAAATACCTACAAAAGAATTCTGTTGTCTCACCTGTATCGATGTCCAGGTAAATTACAAACAGTAGCTTCAAGTGTGTCTTTAGCTCTCTGAAATCTGTGACATATTAGTGAGTTAGTGTTAAACAAATCAAAGGAGATCTCGACGACATTTTAACAAAAGATCAACAACAAAATCAGGTACAAGTAAGATTAAATTAAATACAAAATAAAAAAATATTTCTTGTGTGTTACTGTTTACAATTATTTATTAGAATTACAAATTGAGCAAGTGAAGGGTTAAAATGAGAAGGATAAGTAGTTCCCAGCGTCGTCTAATTTTAAGGAAAACTTAAGCTAGATCAATCTAAAAACGCGGATTCTAGTTGATTAAGCATATTCAGGGTGAGCTCAAAAAACGCAATACTCAGCGAAAAACGTTTTTTATATATATAATTTTGATTTAAATGTGTTGTAATTAAGTTTGAAATTTTTCCAAAGAATATACCTTGTTGAGCTGTCTTTTGGTGCAGGCATATATGGTGGAGACTGCATAACCATCTTGTATGAGTTGCGCTTACTTGAACCTGTTTTAAGGGCTGGAAAACAACTCCATAGTTTTGGTTTGGGAGGATCTGAAGGCGAGGGTGGTTCGCCAATAGCAAGCTTTGAATTCTTTAAATATTTCTTTGGTATGTCTAGCTTTTGCTTCTCTTTCGCTGTTTCGTTGTCTATGTCAAGCTCTTCAAGTGTTAGAGCATCTTCTCCAACAGATGGCAGTTTTGATCGATTTGAAACACTGGAATCGTCGTCATCAAAACTAGTATAAAATACAGCTGTTTCTTTGTTGGGAAAATTCGGTGACTTTAACTCTTTTAGAGGGGAGCCTGTATTCGAAGTAGTAGAAGTCAATTCCTTATGATAATGTTCTGTTTTTGGTGAATATTCGGAGCCAGTTAAATCTGTTTCCTTTACATTTTTGGCGTATGACAGTTTTTCTCTGCTTAACTCCCACTGATCACTGCCAGTTTGAAATTTTTTTATCATTTCACTTTTTCGAAGTAGTGAATCAGTTCTAGATTTATCATAGGGTTCTAAACAACTTTCATCAACAGTGAATCCATTGTCGTCATTATCATCGTCATCATTTTCATCTTTTCCATCTTTTTCATCATCAGAGGTTTTTAATTTCGTTACATGACCAGCTGAATCTATATATTTCAAAAATTGCAATATTATACTTCAGTCATTAAATGATTTACTCTTAGTCTGAAATATTTATTTATTTTTTATTTTTTTTTATTTGTTAACGTCCTTAGTTATTATAATTTTTACAACCTAACCTTCTATGCTGACATCCATATCCACAAAATCATCGCCAACAATTGACTCCTCGACAGTCATAGAAAAACTTGAACCCCTCTTTAAATCTACAAAAAATCAAAATATACGTCATACCTTGTGCAATGTGAAGGTAAAGGGAGCCTTCGTGTTGCAGCTACACAAAATCACTTTTTAGATTACTCCTATTCACAACTGCTAACATTTAACATTAATTATTTACAAACCTTGATCAACTTTTTTTCCAGGAATATATTTATCTTCAAAAATAATAGGCATAGTAGTATTATCACCATCTAAACTGTTGCACTCAAGGTTAACAGGTGGTATTAATTGGTAGTACAGAGAGTTCTTAACTGCATTCGACATTTTTGTTTGTTGAGATGTACTTAATTCCAGTGAGGTACACAACGCTTCCCATGGATGTTCCTCGGTAAAAAACGCTTCTTTCATATGATTTTTCCGAAGTATATGATGCTCATTAATCAAGTGTTCAAGTAGAGAATCATCAAATGAAAACTGTTCTATAAATTGCAACCATAACATTGAAAGTTCAGTACTTAATAGGTAAAGGTCATCCCCCATCCTGGTATAATTTTCTTCTGCTGTTGCTAGTAAATCAAATTCAGTGTTTAGAACATCTAATTTTCCATTGATATCTACCTTGCTCAATCTCATTTGGGCATAATCAGGTAAACATGATATCGCAGAATGGTAGTAGGTTAAAAGTTGCTCATAAAGTCTTAACAGCTGCAAACAAAGTTTTCTATGTAAAAATGATGCATTGGATTTTTGTCTATTATCAAGTTTCTGTGTTGGTGCCATTTGACTTGACTTCCCAAACAATGCATTGTAACAATATTGGCGAACATTTCCAGATTTTCCACTCCAAATTGGATGAACTGCTTTGAGTGAGGCAGACCATGGTTGACGAAACGCTGTCAAACACGAGTGTACAGTAAATGTAACTGCACCAAGATGAAAATAATCAAACAGAACAGGCCGATATGCATGAAATGTTTTTCCAAAAGGCAAATGCAAAATTATAGCTTGAGAGCTTGCTAAGTCCAATGATTTAGGCGTGGCTGGACTAAAAAAGAAAAATGAATTACATTAGAACAAAGTATCAAATAATGTGTGAGATATCACTTTTTGCCCTAATACTTACTATCTGCGTGAACATTCCACAAAATATAAATCAATAACAATATCCAATTTTCTTGGGATTTGAGACTCAAGCTAAAGTAAAGAGATATTGCTGGAATTATAAACAACTTTATAATGCAAAATTTCATGTGAAAATAAAAAATAAAAATATTTTCACAACGATCAAAGAATTATTGTTTTGTTTTCACCTTGCTTCCATCAACTAACATGTGCACTTTAAAGACAAATTTATCTTTGATTGGAACTTCTTCATGTTTGTAATAAACTTCAAATGTTTTTGAGATTCCTGAATGCGAATGCTTGTCAACAAAAGCTTTAAACAAACACGGTGCAGCTTTTGAAGCTAAAGAAAAAATCAAAGTGGTATGGGTAACAGGTGTATGTATATATATATAAATAATATAATAATTCGGACCAAACTTTTTTTTATGTTTCAGCTTTACTCATCAAGAGAAAAATCTAAAAAAATCATGGATTACAAATAATTTTTAACCTTCATTTTCTTCTGCTAATTCACACTCTATGATGGAGCTTAATTTGGTTGGATTCACTACATGGATTCTCAACTGATAATATCTGTTGTGAAAAAAGTAAATATAAAACAATTTCTATTAGATAAGAAATAACAATTAATAACAGGCTGGACTTAAAGTCTTTAAATGCGAATATCTTAAAAATGAAAAGAGCTCTTTAAAAAATTTAAAAAGACTTGTTAGCTAACTTTCTAAGCTCTATAATATAAGCCCGATATCATTTTATACCTCAGGTTCCCTTTAGGCGCAAAATGTTTTTCAAAAAATGCGAAAATAATTGTTAATTCCCTTATTATGACTAACTAGGAAAAAAGAAGCTTACCCTCTTTGAAATAAATCAACATTGTAAAAATTATTCAGTTCCACAACAACCTCTTGAGTAACTTGGATATCAGCCATAACAGTTTGGAAACAGTGTTACATGTATATAATTGTAACTAAAAAATATAGTATTTTCTAAGTTATATTACATGATTTCAAAAATTTACTGTTATGACGTTGGATACAACAAAAATGTAAAAATGTCCTACTTTCTAAATAAGTCTGACAATAAAATAAAATATCAAAAGATTCTATTCAACATAATTTATATACTTTCCTTTTTTAAGACACACCAGCATCATTTCAACATGCTGGTTTGGATTCCACTGAATATCCTTTATGGAATTGGGCAGATGTGCTACTGTGTTTTAGCCTCTTTCTTTGCACTTGTTAAGTTTAGACTAAAACTTTGCCGCTTAAAGGCAAGCAGCAAGTTTTTAGTCTAAGCAAATGGTCATTCTACAAAGGTAGTAAAAATGTTTTATTTGCTAGGGAATGTTTGGCTATTATATTGTGTATATAATGGATATGTGCGTATATACCCTGAGCCAGTATAGTAAATACAATGCAGGTGCAAGAGAATGCTGCGCCTGAATTTAGTTGGGCAGAATGAGGAAATAAGGAGCAAAATATTTCATGTGCTAAAAACAAGAGTTAGGTTGACTACAGGTTTAAGATAAATAAATTTAGCAGACAAAAGTTGGGAACAGGAACATGGCGTTTATGAGTTTCTTTAATCTACGAAGTATCCATACCCAATTCCACTAAAGTATTTCTAATTCAAAAAAAAATTAGGCCTAAAAAAGGTAGAGGAAAAAGCAAAGTCCCGGTGTAAGAAAGAAGGAGAAAGCAAGAAGAAAGAAAAAGATAAGCAGAAGTTGAAAAAGAAGAAGAAGGTGAAGGAGCAGAAGAAACTAAAAGTTTAGACAAGTAATGTAATTGCAGGCATGGACAGCACTTCATCTTAAGTAGACCTGAACAAAGAATGCCAGCTGAACAATAGAGATGATATAGGAGGTGGAATGAGTGGGTTAACAAAAAGATCCCATAGAAAAAATATACTGCAAGATAAATATACGGGGAAAAAATATATAATGAGTCGAACGGAAGAAAGCGAGACAGATGAGAAAGTCATTGAAGATGCTCTAGCTCTGATGATAGTATGGACAGTTCAAATGCACCTAGCTCAAGACAAGAGAAAAAGGTTGACTGGATTCTCTGTGTTTTTTGCTTTTAACTCTGAACATATCTAGTTTTAATAAAAACTACTTTTGTATGAATATGTTTTTTGGCCAAAATAACTGTAGATACTAAAAGTAGGAATGAGCAGTAATCAGCAGGAACCAGCAGTTTTTTGAAGTAACCACCAGAGAACTACCTGTATTTTGTAGTAACCAACAGAGAACCAGCAAGTTTTTTAAGTGACCACAAAAGAACGACCAATTAAATAGATAAAACGAAATAAATGCAACTACCAGCTTGTATGTGAAACATTTTATAATGTACACAACAGTTCATGGCCCATTTTCTGAAATGTTAATGTCTGGTGTAACTCAGGCTTTATGCAACAGTTGAGACAGAAGGCTTTTAAAACCACACGGGAGAATTAACAAAAACAAAATAATATTTTAAATAACGAACTAATGAGACATTTTTTCTTTTGGTAGACAAAGTAAAGTTCGAATGAATTTAGGTTGTGGAGAAACATTGTGACATCCGGCAGAAAATATAAGTTTGTTTTTCTCACATGGTTGTTACTGCTGGTCTTTTTGTGTTTACTTAAAAAACAGCTGGTTCTCTGGTGGTTGCTTCATAATACTGGTGATTCTCTGGTGAACCACCAGTATTATAAAATCAAAAAAAGCGTAAAATAACATGTAGTTATTTTATAGTTCTGAAATTTAGAAAACAGGTATATATTTAACTAAATATACCATGTTCAGAGTTAGAGCTGCTTGTCTGGAGCTAAAAGTACTTTAATGATCCAGTTTAAGTGAATGATCGGTTGCCTCAAAGAATCTGCAGTGTTGTAAATTGTTCTCTTCATATAGAGAACAATTTACTTCATAAACGACAAAACATAGAGCGTTGGTGGGTGTTTTTGTTGGAGATAAATTCAGTGAGAGAAAAACGTGTTTAGAGTTTAGGCATGGATACGCTATATTTATTTTACAGAAATAAAGTTTTCATAATTAAATTTGTGTGTTTACTAATTTTCTTAGTTACTCAGTAAACAGACCCTTATTAATTAGAATATTGTATTATGGCACATTTTTAGTATACAACATCATACGCATGGAACGCAATTTGTAAATTTGGGGAATGGATCGGGATGCCAGGTAAGAAAATAAATGAGTAAGGTAGGACAGATAACGCATGCTGCTATAGTAATCATAACAAGCTAATCACACCAAAATGCTTGCCCAAGGCCAAAAGGGTAATTTCCTTAGAGTATGCACGTTTTGGTTGCCCTCCACAAGCTTTGTCCTCATGTATCATAATATTGTTATATAAAATAATGGTTTCCAAGGCATGACCCAGATCTCTTTATGCATGAATTACATACTCATTTCCTCTATTCACGAGGTACATTTCACAACTAATTTATACATTTACCTATCACTTATTATTTATACTTATTTAATATTTTATTCTCATGCATGAAGAATATTTGTTTCTCTTTCCACTTTAATCATAAAGGTACACTTGCTCTTCACTATAAACTGATAATCACATATGGTGTCTTCTTCTCCACCCAATAAACATATGTTTACAATAATCATGAGCTAAAGGTAGAATGCACAAGCTGGTCCAGTATTGGCCCAGCATGTGTTACCACATAATAATATCAGGATTCATAAAAGGATGTGCCTCACTGTAATGATAATAAGTGATATAATATCAAGTAATAATAAGATACACAAGCCTTACACAAGCATCTGTCCAAATGTTTTATGGTCGACGTAGGAAGCCCAGCATCCCCAAATTTCCCCAAATTAGTGTGGGTATTTTATGGGAAAAAGTCAGTCATTAAGAGTACCGGCTTATATGCGTCAATGACATACATACACACATACATACATACATACATACATACAAAGGAGACACGTAAAACTTTACAATAGCTATAGAAAGCAAATAACAGTCTATAGCTAAATAAACACAATATCATAATACTTGACATATAAAAAACCATAATACTACACGAATTGTGCACGTAACCACAGGACCTAGTCTAGCAATTATAATTACAGTAAATAACAAGGATCACTAGATAGATAGATAGATAGATGGATGTGCATATTTTACATGACTAGTCTCACTAATATCGAGGGATATTTCCTGTCTATTATTTCCAGGAGGGGCCATGGCTTAGATGGAGAGTCCTAGAGTATTTAATGCTCATTTTGAGCTACACAGACCCAATTAGGGCGCACACCCTACTAGACAACTCCTGGCAACATTCAACAGCCCACACATGGAGCCATCTCCCCAATTTCCCTCACATGGCATGGGTTAACCCAGGGCTATGGTAACATTCACTCACCCATGTTGAATCGCTGTCAAGAGGAATCCAACCCCGGTCTCCCGCACAGAGTACGAGAGCTATAACCACTAATCTACGGCGCCAAAAACTCTGTAAATTTAAATGGATCGAATGTCCCAGAAATTAGGCACGTCATTGAGGTTGGCCATTTTAGAACACTACTGTGTTAACACTTTGTTTGGAAGATGAATATATAGGCTTATATCATTAACTTTTTACCTCTGGATCTGAAAAATTCTTATTATATTAATCTAAATCTAACTAGATATAATATATATAGTAGTGGTAGATCTCTGATTGACAAAGAAAGTTGTGTGGGAAAACTTACTATCTATCGGTTAGAACTATCCATCTGTCTAGAATGTCATTAATAAGGATTGATGTCACTACATGCTATTACGAGAATTGTTAGCTAGCTAAAAAGAGTTTTACCACATCATCTACAGAGTGAGGAATGACTTTACTACTACTCTACGTGATGTGATATATTATTTTGTTAGTAAAGATTTAGACATTAAAATTAAATGAATACCTAGAACTTGGATAACAAATTAATTAACCCCTAGAATAACTCAGTTGCTTTGTTAGGTTATGGGTTTTCCTTAGCAAGGGATCAGGTCAAAAAATCTTGATATTGATTGCTTTGGGTTCCAGAATAATAACACAAATTGATAGAAACAATGTATTTCTGTTGGAATGAGTTGATACAACACATTCAGTATGCGTAGACTATTTATGGAAATTTTTGGGGAATGGGTAGGAATGAAGGTGCCTCCTTCCTCCGAGCGTCAGGTGCATGAGACAGATGAGATGCACTGAGCGTCAGATGCATCAACATGTCCTGAGCGTCAGGCACATGCTAATTACTGGTGTTTTTATTTATACCCTGAACGTCAGGTGTATGAGAGATACCCTGAGCGTCAGCGGCTTTATCATGCCCTGAGCGTGAGGCGCATGTTTCTTATTCACATGATGACTACACTAGAGATGCCCTGAGCGTCAGGCGCATCGACATGTCCTGAGCGTCAGACACATGCTAATTACTGGTGTTTTTATTCATACCCTGAACGTCAGGTGTATGAGAGATACCCTGAGCGTCAGCGGCTTCATCATGCCCTGAGTGTCAGGCGCATGTTTCTTATTCACATGATGACTACACTAGAGATGCCCTGAGCGTCAGGCGCATCGACATGTCCTGAGCGTCAGGCACATGCTAATTACTTGTGTTCTTTTTCTACAATGACTTTTATCAACACATAACTTGCCTAAATGGCTGACGAAGGAGGCCCAACACACCCAAATTGCCCCATATTGTAAAAAGGAACAAGAAGAAACACACTATGTATACTACAATGTAATAACACAATAATAAATTCACATATGTAATCGACTGACACTGCCACACTTTTTTGCACCAACACTCACAGCTGATAATACACAATGCAGTCATAAAAAAAATTAATTTTGAATAAAGAAACTGTTAACGTTAAATAATATTAAGACAATTTAAATATGTCATCAAATTACACTGAACACACTAAAGAAGCCTCACATTCCATAGCCTAGTGATCTTATTAATCATTGGCAATATTATTAGACCAGTTTTCTAAAACATTGTAATTAAGTGAATATATCTGCGATAACAGTCACATCCTGGCTAACCAGATCTTACAGACTCCAAATGAAATTTGATATGAATGTTAAGAATGTTATTGTCCTATGAACTAAAATCATGTGGTGATAAGTTTGTGAGAGGATTCCATTTGTGTTTGGTAGGAGAGATGTACTCTGATACTGAAAATGGCTGAAAATGTCACTAATACTAAGTAATGCAACATAGTTTTATCGTAGTTAGGAAATTGGCTATCCCTCTAAAACAACAAAATTTCAGATAGATGAGCTGGAGTAATTGGTAAGCAAAGTACATGTTACACATGTATGTTAAGCAGTCCGTTGAGCCTGGAGTTTAAAATTTCAATAATTAGTTTGTGATAAATAGATGCATGTATGAGAAACTCTTTTTATTCTGCCCCCTTTTTTCTGTTGTATGTAAATAAGTTTCTTAATGTTGAAGATTATATCATCCTGCTCAAGTTTCTTAAAAGTTTCTTAAAATTTTTGACTTTTCAAGCCGAAGGTTTCTTATAGACTGGTTTCTTATTCATACCCTGAGCGTCAGGTGTATGAGAGATGCCCTGATCTTCAGATGCTTCATCATGCCCCTGAGTGTCAGGCACATGTTTCTTATTCACATGACAACTGCACTAGAGATGCCCTGAGCGTCAGGCGCATCAACATGTTCTGAGCGTCAGGTACATGCTAATTACTGGTGTTCTTATTCTACTTTATGAGAAACTCTTTTTATTCTGTCCACCCTTTTGTCTGTTATATGAAAATAAATTTCTTAATGTTGAAGATTATCTCATCCTGCTCAAATTTTTAAAAGTTTCTTAAAATTTTTGACTTTCCAAGCCTAGGTTTCTTATAGACTGGTTTCTTATAAAAAAAACCGTGTAACATGCATAGTTTATTTATGTTTGGCATTGTGTTATAACCATAATAACACTCTCACATTGGACTCCAGCAAGACAAACTCTCATGGTTTTTATTTGACCATTGACACAAGGGAGGTACTCAAAGATTTTAAACCTAATTCCTGAAGTGGAAATAAAGGTGTTGACAATTTATAGCAGAATCTTTTGTATGCACGAAAACCAATACTTTCATAAAATTGTTTGTAAATTTAGCTTCTGTTAATCCTTGTACTTATATATACTACAAGCTTTATGTAAATATTTAGACTGAAGATGACATAAGAGTAGCTCAAAACATGTATATGAATTAAAAAAATGTGAGATTTTATTAAATTAGTAGTTATTTTTATAATGCAATAAACATCACAGTCAAAGCACAAGAGTGACCTAATCTAACAATTCTTGTAACACCAAATGAATGCCAACATATAAAGTGTTTAATGTACTGTAATTTTCCTTTTCTTTTAAAGAACCCCCTTGTCACTATGGGTGTTCCCAAAATAGAATTCCCGTAAATGGAAAGCTTGACCATATTTATACCTTCACTTACTTTGCATCTAGGATCGTTTTTAACAATTTATTTCCTGATTTCCAAACACTCAGTGATCTAATTTATATGATTGTAACAAAATTGTGTGATGATTGCAAAACAGAATTTGTATTTATTATTCTCACAACAAGTGAACGTTATAAAGTCATAGCAAAAGCATGATAAAGTTAATATGCACTTCCTTAATTTTGAAGAAGAATTACAAGGAAATCCTGTCTAGTTTTATACCACCAATCGCTCAGGATCTAGGGATCAGCCAATAAGGTTATAAATTGTTCTAAATTGACAAAAAGTCATGTACCTAGGCACAAGAGTAGCCTAATTTGACACAAAATTGCATTTAACATCGATGTTTGATAATGTTACCCTAATAAGTGTTTAGATGAAATCGTCTTGGGAGCTAAACTCCTTTTTAAGAGGCTTTTCGACTTAAGAGCCCATCATAATTGGAACATCTTTGATTTGTTTGCAGATACTCAGATTGATATTATAAGCTATTTAGTTAAAAGAATTGTTTGCTTAAAGTTTCATTTTTGTGAGAGTTGTCTCTTTTGTGTTCCTTAACTGGCCTGGCTAAATTACATTATTAAATTCTTCAGTGTTAAAGGAGGCCGGCCATGGTTGATCAGGTCTAGTATATCAGTCCTACCTTTTTGGAAACGGAAAATCGAGACAGAGTTGAAACGAGATGGAAGTATTGTTAATCTCATACAGAGCATATTTATATTAATCAATTAATTATTAGAACACATGATAACCTTATAAAAAACATCACTTTTTGACAATTCAGCCTGGTGATGTTTCTTACATGTTTCCCAAGTATCTTTATAAATTTTTATATAAGCAATTGAAATTATAAAATGGGGCTTACAGAGGCTTATGAAAATCATGTTCAGGCCCAAAATAGTCTAATTGTGTTCAGCATCATTAATTGCAATTTAAATCTTAAGACACACTGGTTAATGCAGATATAAAGAATAAAGAAAAAACTGCTAACGAAACAAAACATAAAAACTTAAGAATGTTATCTTCGGCTTCACATAACGCTTATATATGCTTAAAATGACTAAATTTAAGCCTAGGGATGCTTATAAATATCATGCTCATAAAATAAACATGTATAAGAATTGGAGCTTCGCATATAGAAAACTTTTATTTGCAGTACCACCTGGTAAAGGAATTCATAATAAAACAGCTATGTGTAGTCGTTCTGACGCTGTTGTTCTAGGAATTTCGAACAGGTTTTAGGATGTTAACAACCGTATGTAAACAGGGAAGCTAGGCAACTTAAAGGAGGGAATGTATATATATGTGTGTGAATCTAGAAATAAAGCAAAATGAGCCACAACAACAGATAGGTTTTCCTGTTAAGGATCTGTTAGATAATCCTACCTACCACGACTCACAATGTTGGCCTTTGTAGCCCCTAACTACTATTACTTAATATTAACAAATGTAAAAGGATGATGAATTAAAACCATAGGGTTCAAATTGAACTTGCATAAAATCAATATTGGCTACTAGAGGTGCATAACTAATTTGGATAACTAAGCTTTCTATTCCATAATACCTTCACGGCTAACCAGATTTATTAGAAAGAAGTGTGCTGTTAACCCTATGCTGGGGCCTACAGTTGCAAGAGACATGCCCTTTGCCTTCTATAGTTTAAAAGTGACATTGCCTTAACTCTCCTCTTAACATTAATAGATAGTAAATAATATGAAAAGAACTGACCTGGCTACATGCAATGTCTCTTCTGATGAGATATCCAAAGCTTTTTATCTAATGCCTCCTTGTGCAATACTGTAATTCTGTCAACACAATTAACATGAGCAAAACTTGCAGTTTAGCTCCATTTTCTATCTTCTTATCTGGCCAGCAAACATTCAGTTGTTTTTATTCAGCGGAAATGCGCTAAGCCAAATACGTCAAATAAATAAAAAACAAAAAACTAGAAAAAGTTGACAGGATTCTTCAAATGAAACAAACAGGTGAGGCACTAAAAGAAGACTTTTTGCTCCTTTTTTAACCTTTGAGTGTGATTTTGACTGTGGTTGGTGGACTATGAGGCTTGGCCTTAAACCTTGCTGTTAGTTACACCGTTATTTAAACTGAGCCAAAAATACTGGGTTCGATATTGGTCCGTTAAATTGTACGGTGCCGAAAATGGTAAACAATTTATTATTTTATGCCATGTGATAAAAAGAATAAATATTTGTTGGCTGATTCAGATTATGATTACATTGTAACATTATAGTTAATTTAGTAATATGATAAACATAAGGCTGAAAGGAGAGGAAATCTACTTCTACTATATATTTGTTTAAATTTACAAAACATATGCATTTACAACACACTAGTATCATTGTTTGACATCCCACAGGAAATGAAAATGTTTTAACCCCTTTACCTGCCTCTGATATATTCTTGTGTGCCAATTATACTATTCCTAGGCATTTATTGTGAATCTGTTTTATCTATTTAGGTTCCAAATATGGCTGTTTATAAAATTAGCAAAAGTGTGGCTAAAAACCTAATGAATACAGTAGAGACATTCTTTTTTGATTGTGATGGTAAGTTAAATTGCATTTACAA
This sequence comes from Hydractinia symbiolongicarpus, assembly GCF_029227915.1. Lineage (NCBI taxonomy): Eukaryota > Metazoa > Cnidaria > Hydrozoa > Anthoathecata > Hydractiniidae > Hydractinia > Hydractinia symbiolongicarpus. Next base: position 4,562,430 of record NC_079882.1, on the reverse strand, counting down.
TGGTGGATTTATGTAGATTGGCAGTACCAGATAACTAAAAGCATTTATGGAAACATTTTTTTTCTTTAGGTGTTTTATGGAATTCTTATGGACCTATTCCTGGTGCTATTAAAACAATCAAGACATTAAAACTTATGGTATTTCATAGTTATTTAATTTATATATGTTATCATAATTGTAAAAACTGTTTTCTGCCTGGATTAAGAGGGGTACCCTCCATAGCCATGTTGATATGCATAAAATCGTTTGAATGTTATTTTAAATCCCCTTTTCTTTCTTAATTGCTGCTGTAGCACAAGTCATGCTATTTTTCTCAAGTTGATAGAATGCAGTATGACAAGTTTTCATTTTGCAGTGATAAAATTTTTGTTTTCTTTTAGAATAAAAAGGTATTCTTTGTTACAAATAATAGCAGTTTCTCAAGAAAAGATTATTTAAAAAAATTCCTTAAATATGAAATCGCTATTGAAGAGGTTAGTTCCTTCTTATTAGTAATAATATACTGTTTACACTGCAACCTTAATTTCATACATATTGTCACATAAACAAGAAATAGATATTTATTATTATGTATATTTATTATTATGTGTTTATGTACTCTACAAAGTTTAATATCCATTTAGTTACTAAATATTTTACGGCTATGTTTTTGAATAAAAACGAAACTTTTGAGCATTACTTTCAGTTTCCAATGTAAAATTCTCATACAATTTTTTTTAGAATGAAATATTATCCACTGCTTTTTTAGCTGCAACCTATGTCAAAAATATTTTAAAATTGAGAAAAGTATATATGATTGGAAATGTTGGAATGGCAACAGAATTTGAAAATGCTGGGATAGAATTTATAGGTTTTGGTGTAAGTTTTTTTCAGTGGTACTTTCACTTAAAAACATTATTAAACAAACTATAGGCTTGATTAAAATAACCAACTTTTTAACTTAGATATTTATCATTGGATTCTTTTTAATATGCTTAAATAAGAATTTCTTTAATAATAGCCATCGTCTCTGTGTGTCAGCGAAAGCCGTGTCCCGTAGGGGAAACACAAAATTTTTAAAATGCGCATCAATACCAAATGCGATATTGTTCTGTTCACTTTGTTGCAATGGGTTAATTTAAAGAACGGGCGGCCCCATGGGTTTTTCCGCAGGCTAACCACTAGTTTATTATTATATTATCTTTTGATTGTACTAAATCATATATATCCGTAATAAAATTTTTTTGCAGCCACAATTACCTGAAAATGACCAAACTAAACATTATTGTCTAAATTATGACGTAACAGTACAAGATGATGTAAGTATCTTTATCACCAAATGGTAATTCTAAAGTTTGAAATAACTTTGCTGTAATGCAGAGTCGAATTGCTATTACTTTGTTCATTGGAATAGTTTCATAATGATTGCATAAAGTTTGACATTTCAGATTTTTATATTTTTTCCTTGTCTTTTGCATTGGTATATCTTATCTGTTTTTTTAGGTAGAAGCTGTTGTTGTTGGATTCGATCCACATTTTAATTTAAATAAAATTTCACAAGCAATGCAATACCTGGCCAAAGGTCTTCCATTCATTGCAACAAATACTGACAACAGATTTCCTGTAGGAAACGGCGTGTTTACACCAGGTAGAGCTTCTCACACATTGCAGTTGTAATGTTTTTTGTGTTGTTTAATTTTGCTTTTGTGTTTTGAAATTGACTTTTCTCTTTAAACTACCGTTTTTATTTTTATATTAGGTACTGGTTGTATTGTTTCAGCAGTTCAAACTGCAGCTCAAAGAGAACCAAACGTTCTTGGGAAACCAAATAGTTTGTTATTTGACGTAGCTAAATCTTTGTATGTTGATTATTTATGAGTTTAAGATCAGATGCTTGTCTTTTGTTTTAACATGCATTGAACATATGTTTAGATGTGATATCAATCCAAGTAAAACAGTCATGTTTGGTGACAGGTATGCTTAAAAATTTTTTACTTCACGGAATTGTTTTTAAAAATACTTCGAATTAAATTACCAGCTTAAAAATAACGGAAACCATGCTTTCTAACATCTGTAACATCTAACATCTGTAACATCTGATGGCCCCTTTGGCTAATGTATCTTTCAATTTAAAAACATTACAAATAATATAAATATTATAAAAGCTTGAAATGCACTTTTAAAAAGACACCCAGAAGAAACTCATTCTAATGCTTTATTACATTTAGGCTGGAAACTGATATTTTATTTGGGAAAAAATGTGGTTTCCAAACCGTTTGTGTTTTATCAGGTGTAACAAATGAAAGTCAGTTAGAAGCGATGCTGTCAAATAAAGATACAGACCTCTACCCACAATTTATTGCAGATAGTGTTAGTTTTTGTTGTTGTTGTTGTTGTTTTCGCTGTTGCTATTGTTGTTGCTACCCTAAAATAGAAACATAAAAAATAACAATATCGTTTCTTCGTTCTCCCGAACAAAAAGCTTCATACGACACTGTTTGTTGTTGTTATGTTTTCTGTATTCATTTATTCTAACCCTTCTAATTGTGGAGAAAACATGTTTAAAAAGTTAGGCACATAATGAGAAATTTAAGTTTGTATTTTGTTTTTAGTTACAAGACTTTGCTGATGCGTTGGAAGATTAATTATCGTGGAAGACAAAAAGATGCCCTACAAAATGCCATACTTAGAGGACTTGGAAGAGGATATTTATTTACCAGTCTTTTTTCAAAAAACTTTTTAGACTTGACTACGAATTTTTATCTTTTTTATTTATGCTCTTATTACAAGCAAGGGGAGGTCGTTCTAGGTGGAGCCGATCTTGATTCTTAAAGTCTTATTCCTGGAACTTATTGATAAAGCCAAGAGAATAATCCAAAATTTGATGCTGTTATAATGGCCAGTTTAAAAAGAGCAATTCTTCTGTGGGGACTTGAAATTTTGTTTATGAAATAAAGAGTTCGAATTAGGGAAAGAAAGTGTAAAAAAAAAATTTCACGGTGACTAAATTGTTTTAAATGTTTTCGAATTATACATTCATATCGCATGTATGTACAAAATACAAATGGTACTACTACTAATTTCGTTGTATTATTATCGTTTTTTTAATCATGATGAGCGTTCTATCTCTGACTATATTGTCCACCAGTTCTCCCGTTTAAAAACAGGAGCGCTTAATGAAGGGATGCGCCCGTTTGAGTATATGCGGTAAGCTGACAAAAAAGTAGCGATAATAGTACATAGGTGAATATTTATCATTGCACATCCGTATTTCATTCTCAATAGAGAATGCTTCACCCCAAACAGACCTCTGATCATGACGGGCGAGTATAATGCGTGTAAGTCATATTTAGAAATTAGTTGCTTAGCAATCTAGCCTTTAACAAAATAATATTGCCAAAGAAATATTAAATATAAACAACTTATTTATTTTAATATGTTTATCATAATTTTTAAATATTCTGAGAAAAACCATGACTTGTATAAACAGGATTTGTTTTTGCACTATGCAAGGTATTTATAAAAATCTGAAAGTGTAAACTTGTGCCCAGTATTTTAATAAGTAAACTAACTCTGCAGGCATCCTTATTATGTTTGGCTAAAAAGTTGGTAATGGTATGACACGATGTCGCAATAGAAGCACAGTTATAGCAAGGTGATATGAAACGAGAGTAATATGTTAGTCGTTAAAGTTCAAAGCAAGTATAAAGAGATCAGCAGTCAGCATTAAAATGGAACTGTTTTCTCAAATAGAGTGTAGTCGTTGATTGTTTTCGAATACACATGGGTGGGTCCTTGAAATTTCTTAAATTTATTTATTGAGCTATTCAAATTTTTTGAAAGTATAAAAAACCTTTGCGGTAGAGATTTATTTTTTTTAGCAGCATCATGTGTTATCATTTAGTAAAATCAGCTGCGATGGAGGGCAACCTGAGACGCTAATTGCATAGACTGAAACTACATAGTGGAAAAGCAGGAGAGTATTGACAATCTGATATATGTTTATATATGTATTTCAATTTTAATATTAAGATTGTTGGACGCATATATGGAGCACAATGAAGTTGCGTTGATCGTTTCCTTATTTTTATTTCAGTTTATATTTAAAATTGATCAACATCTATCGTGGGTGACGACTGGACGAAAGCATTGCCCTTCAAAAGAACTCTAAAGCTCACTGATCCAGCAACTGAAGGAAAGGACGTGGTTATACTGCAAAATCTTTTAAGAAGATACCCTGGCATAAATCTTACCGCGAACGGAGAGTTTGAGAAAAGTACGGAAGATGCGTTAAGGTATTTTCAAAAATCCGTTGATTTGACACCTGTTGATGGAGTTTTGAATCCTTCAAGTGGAGAAAAAATCATCGAATTGTTGATGCATGATCAGTACAAGAACGATGGGACGATTCCTGATTGGTGCAAGTATAAACTGCATGTATCTATCCACCGGGATCGAAATATCGAAACAACTGCCACATTGTACGCAGGGAACGGGGATGTTTTATACAAATTCACCATTCGCACTCGCGGTGGGACAGGAACAAAAGGAAACGAGTTGAACCAACTGACAACGAATGGCAGTACACTGACAGGATTAAAAACATTTGATTTGAATTCAAAGGAACCTAAAAAGTTGGTAAAGTCGTTTGGACCATACCCAGTTTTGTGCGTCGTGAAAGGGATAAAAGGGAATTCAGCAATTGGAAAAGACAACTACACTGGTATAGATGGACGTGATACTTTTCTGAGTAACTATAGAACTGGGATTTTATTGCACACTGGCCAGTGGGATGGCTGGCATGAAGGGGAACCAATGCTAAATAGTCATGGCTGTATGCATGTCGCCCCGTCTGACCAGAAGGCCATCGTGGACATTTTAATAAGTAAAACTGGTGCCATTGTCAATGAAAATCCGTTCGGTAAATTACCCTATCCATACCAGCCACAAGGAATTATTTCAATTGAAAAATCAATTAGTTTCTTAAAAACTATGACTGATGTAAATATAAGATACCATTATAATTATAATTAGGGAAAATGTGAACTAGACATTAATGTCGTATTATGTTACCCCGGAAATTAAGTGGTTACAAAATAGCAACGCTAACGCGAATTGGATCAAATCTCGACCTGCTGCTTAAATGATACAAACATTTAAAAACCTATTTGAAATTTGTATAAACCTTAAAGATAGAAATTTTTGCGGGATTTTTCTCCAAATTTGTTGATAAGTGGTTAAGATTTTAGGATCGTTATTCTTGAACTTTAATTGGTGCAAACTATGCATTCTCGTCCTCGTCCTCTTTTAAGTTAAACCCCAAAATTAATTTTCGAGGTTGGTTCAGGCTGGTCATTACTCCTAATTCTCTATTGTTCTAAACTTGTGATCCCTGTCTTATATTCTTAAAGCATATTATTGTGGCGTGTGGGCTTGTGGTTATGGAATTAGCATCGCAATCACAAGGTCCGGGGTTCGGTCCACAGCGCGGGAGTGTTTAGCGAGTGTCTTCACCACAACTACAGGTCAACCCATGGCATGTGATGGGAAATTGAGTAGGTAATCCCGGTGTATACCTAAGGTATATATGTAAAACACAGGACTCACGTTGATAACAGTGTTACCAACACTGAAGTGTCTATATCCTGTATAAATATTCGGAAAAATAATAATAATTATAAAAGAAAAATCGTGCATACTGAAGGTTTGGAAGAAAGCTGTGCGCAACCATTTAGAATACCCAAAATACAGACTGATAACCAAACTAAAAATATCTTAAAATTGGAGGAGTTGGATGGATGAAAAATATAGGGTTCGCGGGTCCTTTTTTTTGACAATACGGTTGGCATACGATTTTGACAAAAGCTAGTGATTTTGGAGTTTGATTGAATTTGAAATGCGGGATATATCTTACCTGGATTTAAATTTAAAACTAAAGGGCCGTTTACACGTTAATTCACCCCAGGACGATTCTATATTGCCACTACTGAAAGAACTCACAACGCTTACCTTCTCAGGGGGGGATGATGATGAACCCATTAATTGCGCCAGTTTTTTACTTCCTACTATTTCCAGTGAAAACCTTTTTTACAAAAAGTTCACAACAGTCGACGCAAATTTCTACATTTTTTCTATAGGTCTAAGTCAATCTCGTCCCTAGACAGTTCTTTTTGTGTTGAAAAAGCGTTAATGCATTATTTTTCAATTTCAGTTTACGCGGTCATGTAGGAATCTGAAAAGGAAATTTTGCGATCTGACAAAAGCGAAAAAATAACGAAATGTCGCAATTTTCGACTCTACTTTGAAAAGTTTGTTTTTAAAAAAACAGAAATCCCATTTTAATCAATCTTTAAATTAATTTCACACCAAAAAAAATTCACTTAAAGTTAATCAGCGTGCGGTAAAAAAGATAGTTTTATTTGTGAGAATAATAAAAACAAAACAAAAAAGCTCTATGAAATTTAACATTCATTTCCCTGCAACCAATCGAAATTTACAAATTTAAAGAAATATATAACAATGTTAGTGCTTCTCAAGTTTGTCTCAATAAACCCGCTAAAATTGTTCACACGTTCACTTTAGGCTAACAACAAAAACGTTTGATCAAAAAAAAATATTGATTATCGATGAAAAATAACAATGAAGTAAAATGCTACAAAAATCAGGTTAAAATGCAAACATAATAGGGGGATTAAAATCTAAAAATAATAAATGATATGCAGGAAAAGAGAATTATCTTTGGATGGGTTTGAAATTCACTTCACTAAACAACTTGTGTAAAATCAACATTGAAAGGCTGTAAAGTATTGCGGACAAAAATTAATATATGAATTATTGTGACATAATTTATGTCAGTTTGCGCATAATTGACATAATTTATGTCAGTTCATGCAAAAAGTGCCTTTAATTTCGATACGCAAAGATATTTTAAACACGAATAGGCGTTCGAAAACAGTTACAAACCGCAAATTGACTGAAATCTCAAATTGTAACAAAATCCTTAGTACATCCTCAAACCCCCAAAAAAACTGAAAATTGACACTGACCTCACAGAATAATTTGTCGTAAAATCCTTAGCGAAGTCGAAAACTGCGAATATCTATGCTACAATTATTACTGTCCGCAATAATTTATAACCTTAACGAAATTAACCTATAATTAGCTAATAATACAGTTGATTATTCATTGCATGTACATACATACTTTGCATTCCACTATTCATATTAAAGTTCATCGACACATTACTATAACTGTTGTTGTTGCGCCATTCCTTCAGACATGTTTTGGTTAGCTGACCAAGGGGTAATGTTCCCCATTACATTTTGTCCCATCGTGTTACCCACATGACTTTGTTGCGTGTTGCTTGGGAAAGACCCTCCCATTTGCTGATTCATCAAATTACCGTACATATTTGGGTTGTAAGCTTGCTGGGTGAACTTGTTCCCAAAATTAAATTGATTGTAATTACCTTGAAGTAGGTTAAAACCTCGAGTGGACGCTAGCGGGTTATAACCTCTTTGCTGATTTAAGACTATTTGTTGCTGATTTTTAAGATGCATCCTGTCCATTTGGTAAGGAGGCGGCATCTAGAAAAGGAAAAACAATAAAGGTAAAACACACCACAACACTATATGTATTTCAGTTTACAGGTGGTGTCAATCATTTATTCTATTTCTAAAACAATACTGCAGTAATATCATTTCTCTTTTTCTATATGATGGTTTATCATGTGGTGGACCTGAGGATTTATGTTCTGCGGCATTTCGAGAGATCCTCCCCTCATCATCGGGTGATGCGACTTAGATGAAACATTCGTTATATAGTATTATTTTATTTCATCTAATTCGCATCGCCGGATGATGCGAGGATCTCTCGAAACGTCCCAGAACGTAAATCCTCAGGTCAAAATAGTTTCAGAATCATTTTCCTTTCCTTACCACAGGAGGATCTATGTGAAAATAGACTTCACTATTTTGAAATAGGTCGTTTGTACGTTGAATTTGCCGTAAACTATTTGACAGATCATTCATCTGAAACGGATCTGGTGCTTGATGCGTAGGAACGGGATCAGAAAACTAAAAAAAGGGTAAAAATATCTTGGAAGTTAGATATATCACCATAGCTAGATGAATTTACTCTAAATTCACACGTGTGATAAACAACACACTTACTACGCCGAAGTTGAGTAAATCATTACTGCTTGCAGACGGTTTTACATCTGGTGTGGTTGGTCCAGAATGATCCAAAGACAACAAATTATTCATCGAGGAGCTCTTTACTTGATGTGCAACTGACAGTTTTGCTGCAGATGCAGGAGTTTCTGTGGCTTGCTGAAAAACACAAGATGTAGTCAGTATATTATTCATAACAACTAAAGTTTATATAAACCCATAAAAGAATAATATTAAGCTCCACTGAACTGGAGAAAACAGAAAACAGTAAAATAAAAAGACATTCAATATTTATAACTTCAAACAAGCGACTAGAGCTGGAGATGAATGAGATGTTAGGGTGAAAGGAAACGATGACTTCAAAAATCTCGTAAAATCAACTGACCAAATTAAATTTTGATCATTTAGCCAAACCTTTGTAACTTTTCTGAACAAAATTCCAGGACTTCCCAACACTTTTTTAAACAACTTCAATAGAAATTGAGTGATTTTTAAGGACAATGTTTACAAAAATTGCGTTACAAACAAGTTGAATTAACAGCTGATTCGAGTTGTAGCAATGTATACAAAGGTTACAAAATAAAGAGTTCAATGTAATCAATTATAAGTCAGTACTTAAAAAACTCACATTTAATTATTAGAGGCAGCATTCAACAGGAGAAAAAAACGGAGGAAGAACAGAAGAAAGAACAAAGATTAAAGGACTTTTTTTTCATGTTTCCAGGGACTAAATCAATTTTTCAAATTTTCCAGTTCTTTCAGGCAGTGGTCACTCCAGTACACACTTTTTAATAAAAATGGGGTAAATGGCTTTAGCCTCAATATGCTTAGCATTTTGAACATCTAAGCATGGATACATATATACTTATCTTAAACAATATTTCAAATACGCTATCAAAATTTTTTTTTCACATATAAACACTTAATAGAGCCTTAAAAGTGGCAATATAGACAAGATCTTAAGTTTTTACATGTGTCCAATGATTAATTGCAGATGCTATTAAGACATAAACAAAATACAGTTGGTGCTGCAGCATGTGTAAAACTGAATTTTTTCAGAGAAACCACAATCCGCCTTAAGAAACTGTGAAATACTTATAGAAAAAGTGTGGCAAGCTCTACATATTAGGCTTGCATATTGCCCAGCGTCTTAGTATATTTATACTATTGTAGTTAGTTTTGACGGTCAGAAAATAATGCTTACAAAAAAAGATGTACTAACAGCCCTAACATAATATGGTTACATTATTTCTAAGGGACTGTCCGGTAAAAAAATAAGTTTTATTATATCAACTAATATGTACTTATTACTAAAGAATATCTGCATCATTTAAAACATAATATATTAATACGCTTATGTAAGTTGTTTTCTTTTTTTCAATTCCCTCGTGAAGCATCACCTTCGGCTCGCCATTTTGTTTGAATGATTCAGCATGAAATGAGGATGGGGAAGTTATTACTCCGTAGAGAGTTATAATGACTTTGTTCTTATAAATGCAGGCATTTTATTGGCTGCTTAGTTTAATGCTGATCCAGCATTCGGATGTAAACAAACAGCGGTCAAAGCGAAGCAGACGGTAGCTACACGAGTTGAATTACGTTGAATTTAGCTATACAGCTACCAAAAAAGTAATAGGGAAATTATGGCAATTATGTCAAACATACCATTTCATGGCTTTTAACTAGCTGGCCAGTATTTAGTTTGTTATCCCAGCTAGAAAATGTGTTTAACATAGCAAATTATTTGATTTTGGAGTATAGACGGCTTGCGTTGTGACGTCATTTGTTTACATTTTCTCGGACCTTGTGGAAGCTGGCAGGATAAAAAACAGCGAGCGCCAGCGCACGTATAGAGCTTTTCTAATTCATAGGCCACCAAATTCACATCTCCCAAGGCTTACAAAAAATACCTTCGCCGAAATTTGTGGTCAGATTCAAGTTATTTTCTTTCGCTTGATAAAGATGAGAAAACTTCGTATATTAAAAAGCTCACCCTAGCCAATGATGAGGTATTGCCAGATCCTTATACCTTAAAAAAAGACTAGCAAAACAATCCAAAGTATTTACCAGATATAACATTTGGAGATACCATATGTACTTAGTGAAAAGTCCTAGTAGTGGTATCACTCACGAGTCGATGAAGGCTTTTAAATCATTGGATTCATACAACGTTTTTTTATGTGGTCATGTACAAGACGTCTACTATCATAACATTGATGCAAAAAGCGAATTTTGTTACATTAAAACAGAGGTTTGTTTGCCTTTGCTATATTGTTAGCTTTTTATTTTTTATGACTGCTCCCCTTAATGCTTTACTTGCATTTTAAAGGTTTTACCAAGTCAAAGACAAGGCCAAAAACAAAAACTATATGAAGTATGGGTTGCATTACATAAGAAGGGTGGCTGGGTCCTTACTGCAAACTGCACATGCATGGCCGGGTAAGCAGGTTATTAAACATTGTGTATATAACTTATTAGGCAACCTAGCTCTAATACACTACATTTTGTATAGACTTGGTTCAGCATGCAGCCATGTTGGGGCTCTATTATTTAAGCTGCAAGCCGGTGCATTATTAGGAATAAACAAAATTGCATGTACAAGTAAACTTTGCGCTTGGAAACGCTCTAGACGATTCGCAGAACCAGCTCTTATGACTGAGATAGACTTCAGCAGACCAAAGCAGAAGCAAACAGTACCCAAAGAATAAAAAGTTGTATCGGATAGAATGAAGAAGCCTTTTTCTTTCAGGGATCCCACACATTTAAATAATGAGTTTCATAAACAAAAATTAAAAGAACTTTATACAGTAAATCCAGATGCTGCAATTCTTACTAGCCTATACGACAATGATCTAGAAGATTTTACAGTTACCAATAGTGAAACTGACACTGCTGACGAAACCGAATTAAATAGCATTCCTGAACCTTTGACAAGCCTTTTTGAGCCACAATTAATTAATAATAATCCTGAAGAAATTCAATCGGAGTGCAGAGAGTTTTATTACGAATACAAAAATGGCTACTGTGACAGTCAGTACAAAAATTTAACGAAAGTTATAAGAGAACAGCGCTTGTCAACAGCATGGCAAATTCATAGAGCAGGTAGAATCACAGCATCTGTCTCAAAAAGAGCATACAGTTTAAACCTAAATAATGAAAATTCTAAAAAAAAATTTACAGAATCAATCATGCAATATTCTACAAATATAACTGTAAGAGCACAACAATACGGTATTGACAAGGAAGCAGCTGCTAGAAAAAAATTTGTTGAGGTGTTCACAAAAAACCATGAAAACGTTATTGTTAAAGAAACTGGTTTACATGTGTCAGAAGAATACCCATTTATGGGAGCATCATCTGATGCTCTTGTTTTGTGTAAATGTCACGGCTTAGGCGTTTTAGAAATAAAATGTCCTTATAAATACAGCTCAGGTTTGGATGATGTGGAGTGTGATAAAACATTCCCTACTGATTGGGATGGCAACATGAAAACAAATCATCAGTATTATTTCCAAATCCAACAGCAAATGATTGTTACAAACACAAAATTTGGTTACTTTTTTGTGTGGAGTGATAAAAATTAGAAACTATCCAATGTTCCTCAAGACACAGAATTTTGTAAAAAATTAATATCAAAAATTGAGCACGTTTTTTTCACAATAATTTTGCCAGAAATTGTGACACGAAGCATGGATCAAGAAAGTGACAAGACAGAAAAGCTGTATTGTATTTGCAAAAGACCAAGCTTCCTACCAATGATTGCATGCAATGGCAAAAATTGTGCAATAGAATGGTATCATTATTGCTGTGTAAATTTACCCCGTGCACCTTCTGGAAAATGGTTTTGCGAAACATGCAAAAACAAAAAAACATTACAATAAAGAACCTATTGTGCAACAACCCTTTTGTTAATGTTTACTAACACACATATAACTGACATAACAGAATCTATTAAGTCAATTTGCGATATTGGAATAATTGACTGCAGGATACGAAACTTTCGAAGTCTTCCAATAACACGTTCTACATGTATACGAACATTGGAAATTTTTCGGGATATCGCCACATCACTTGCACTCATTTGTGCTTTCCCACGTGCAAATTTAGGTATTTTCAAGTAAGCACCCCTAGTAGCAAGATCTTGAGCTATCGTAAAATCACGATCAGCCAGTATACAATCACCATGCTGCAACTTATCAAGAAATCCACTTTGTGTTGTTATTTCCTTATCAGAAATTCGACCACCATAACCACGTGACAAAAAGCTAACAGCGCCAGCTGGTGTTATTCCGATAAGATATTTCATTGTGCAAGTATTTTTGTAGTTGGACCATGTTTGTGCACGTGCATTTAGGTTATATGGTCGTTCAGCAAAAATTTCAGTGCAGTCAATTATGCATGTACAATTCTGAAAATTTTTTTAAAAACTGTTTGGCAAATGACGTTGCAATGCTTCTCTATCAGGCCATATTATTAAATGGCATGTCTCTCTAGATATGATAGGGATCCATTAAGCCAAAACGATAAGCTAAATCTTTGTTTAATAGACCTAGTTTTAGCTTTTTAAGCACCAGCAACAAATGATCATTATGAGAAAGTTTCTCGCTACTAGTATAGAAAGTGTTGCGGAGCGTGGGACTGAGTCCCCTAGGTTCGCAAGCGAAAAATTTTAGATGCCCCTTTCGGTTGAATTGTATAACGAATCGTATAAAAAACAAAGTTCCCACGTGCTCCATGGTAATCGATCAAACTGTTTCATCTTCGCCTTCTATCTATCGGTTAGAACTATCCATCTGTCTGGAATGTCATTAGTAAGGATTGATGTCACAACATGCTATTACAAGAATTGTTAGCTAGCTAAAAAGAGTTTTACCACATCATCTACAGAGTGAGGAATGACTTTACCACTACTCTACTTGATGTGATATATTATTTTGCTACTAAAGATTTATACATTAAAATTAAATAAATACCTAGAACTTGGATAACAAATTAATTAGCCCCTAGAATAACTCAGTTGCTTTGTTGGGTTATGGGTTTTCCTTAGCAAGGGATCAGGTCAAAAAATCTTGATATTTCTATCTTCTTATCTGGCCAGACAACATTCAGTTGTTTTTATTCAGTGGAAATGCGCTGAGCCAAATACGTCAAATAAATAAAAAACAAAAAATTAGAAAAAGTTGACAGGATTCTTCGAATGAAACAAACAGCCGAGGCACTAAAAGAAGACTTTTTGCTCCTTTTTTAACCTTTGAGTGTGATTTTGACTGTGGTTGGTGGACTATGAAGCTTGGCCTTAAACCTTGCTGTTAGTTACACCGTTATTTAAACTGAGCCAAAAATACTGGGTATTGGTCCGTTAAATTGTACGGTGCCGAAAATGGTAAACAATTCATTATTTTATGCCATGTGATAAAAAGAATAAATATTTGTTGGCTGATTCAGATTATGATTACATTGTAACGTTATAGTTAATTTAGTAATATGATAAACATAAGGCTGAAAAGAGAGGAAATCTACTTCTACTATATATTTGTTTAAATTTACAAAACAAATGCATTTACAACACACTAGTGTCATTGTTTGACATCCCACAGGAAATGAAAATGTTTTAACCCCTTTAACTACCTGCCTCTGATATATTCTTGTGTGCCAATTATACTATTCCAAGGCATTTATTGTGAATCTGTTTTATCTATTTAGGTTCCAAATATGGCTGTTAATAAAATTAGCAAAAGTGTGGCTAAAAACCTAATGAATACAGTAGAGACATTCTTTTTTGATTGTGATGGTAAGTTAAATTGCATTTACAATTGTGGATTTATGTAGATTGGCAGTACCAGATAACTAAAAGCATTTATGGAAACATTTTTTTTTTAGGTGTTTTATGGAATTCTTATGGACCTATTCCTGGTGCTATTAAAACAATCAAGATATTAAAACTTATGGTATTTCATAGTTATTTAATTTAGATATGTAATCATAATTGTAAGAACTGTTTTCTGCCTGGATTAAGAGGGGTACCCTCCATATGTTGATATGCGTAAAATCGTTTGAATGTTATTTTAAATCCCCTTTCCTTTCTTAATTACTGCTGTAGCACAAGTCATGCTATTTTTCTCAAGTTGATAGAATGCAGTATGACAAGTTTTCATTTTACAGTGATAAAATTTTTGTTTTCTTTTAGAATAAAAAGGTATTCTTTGTTACAAATAATAGCAGTTTCTCAAGAAAAGATTATTTAAAAAAATTCCTTAAATATGAAATTGCTATTGAAGAGGTTAGTTCCTTCTTATTAGTAATAATATACTGTTTACACTGCAACCTTAATTTCATACATATTGTCACATAAACAAGAAATAGATATTTATTATTATGCGTTTATGTACTCTACAAAGTTTAATATCCATTTAGTTACTAAATATTTAAGGCTATGTTTTTGAATAAAAACGAAACTTTTGAGCATTACTTCCAGTTTCCAGTGTAAAATTCTCATGCAATTTTTTTTAGAATGAAATATTATCCACTGCTTTTTTAGCTGCAGCCTATGTCAAAAATATTTTGAAATTGAGAAAAGTATATATGATTGGAAATGTTGGAATGGCAACAGAATTTGAAAATGCTGGGATAGAATTTATAGGTTTTGGTGTAAGTTTTTTTCAGTGGTACTATCACTTAAAAACATTATTAAACAAACTATAAGCATAATTAAAATAACCAACTTTTTAACTTAGATATTTATCATTGGATTCTTTTTATTATGCTTAAATAAGAATTTCTTTAATAATAGCCATCGTCTCTGTGTGTCAGCGAAAGCCGTGTCCCGTAGGGGAAACACAAAATATTTAAAATGCGCATCAATACCAAATGCGATATTGTTCTGTCCACTTTGTTGCAATGGGTTAATTTCAAGGACGGGCGACCCCATGGGTTTTTCCGCGGGCTAACGACTAGTTTATTATTATATTATCTTTTGATTGTACTAAATCATATATATCCGTAATAAAATTTTTTTGCAGCCACAATTACCTGAAAATGACCAAACTAAACATTATTGTCTAAATTATGACGTAACAGTACAAGATGATGTAAGTATCTTTATCACCAAATGGTAATTCTAAAGCTTGAAATAACTTTGCTGTAATGCAGAGTCGAATTGCTGCACCACCTTAAGATATTACTTTGTTCATTGGAATAGTTTCATAATAATTGCATAAAGTTTGACATTTCAGATTTTTATATTTTTTCCTTGTCTTTTGCATTGGTATATCTTATCTGTTTTTTTAGGTAGAGGCTGTTGTTGTTGGATTTGATCCACATTTTAATTTAAATAAAATTTCACAAGCAATGCAATACCTGGCCAAAGGTCTTCCATTCATTGCAACAAATACTGACAACAGATTTCCTGTAGGAAACGGCATGTTTACACCAGGTAGAGCTTCTCACACATTACAGTTGTAATGTTTTTTGTGTTGTTTAATTTTGCTTTTGTGTTTTGAAATTGATTTTTCTCTTTAAACTACCGTTTTTATTTTTATATTAGGTACTGGTTGTATTGTTTCAGCAGTTCAAACTGCAGCTCAAAGAGAACCAAACGTTCTGGGGAAACCAAATAGTTTGTTATTTGACGTAGCTAAATCTTTGTATGTTGATTATTTATGAGTTTAAGATCAGATGTTTGTCTTTTGTTATAACATGCATTGAACATATGTTTAGGTGTGATATCAATCCAAGTAAAACAGTCATGTTTGGTGACAGGTATGCTTAAAAATATTTTACACCACGGAATTGTTTTTAAAAGTACTTCGAATTAAACTACCAGCCTAAAAATAACGGAAACCATGCTTTCTAACATCTACGATGTCCCTTTAGCTCACGGTTCTTTCAATTTAAAAACGCTTCTCTTCTATGATCCAAACACTTCTCTTCTGCACTTAACACTTCTCTGCATGTGGCCCCAAACTTTCTCTTCACAATTAATTTTAAAAATCTGGTCCGCAATTGTACACCCATGGTCTGTATAATTTTTTTCACTTTTTGCTGAAGTATGCTTGGCTAACACGTGCTCAATTTACGAATAAAAATATTATTATTAAAATACTGTAGCAGGTCCCGAAGCTTGTGCATGAATAAAATAATATCACGAATCAATTCAGATCAGTAGCAAAGTAATTAATTTTATTTATCAAGAGACACAATAAATGGAAAAATAGATGGCTACCGAGAGTCCTCAAAATCATGGTGGTGTTAACCAAGCAAAGCACATTTACTTCCAAAAATATCAGGCTAGGATTTTAGATTCAACAATACGTATTTTGTTTAGAACAATAAGGAAATAATGGCCAGCCTGGTTAAAATTTTGGTATTTTTTTAAAAACGTGTGTATTAAAAAACATAAACGAGTGCCTTAAACGGTTACGTCATTTATTCACTCTCGTCTCCCTTATATATAAAAAACGCAAAAAACCTGGAGGTGACGGGTCAGTCATTTGTTTAAATAACGTGAGTTAGCGAAATCTTTCTGTAAGGACTTGAAATTTTGTTTATGAATTGAAGAGCATTTCAGAAAATTTCACGGTGACTAAATTGTTTTAAATGTTTTCGAATTATACATTCATATCGCAGTTCAACTGTATGTACGAAATACAAATGGTAATACAACTAATTTCGTTGTATTATTTTGTTTTTTTTTTAATCATGATGAGCGTTCTATCTCTGACTTTTTTGTCAACCAGTTCTCCCGTTTAAAAACAAGAGCGCTTAATGAAGGGAAGTTAATGGGTAGTAACAGGGAGCGCTCTTTGAAGGGATGCGCCCGTTTGAGTA